>NC_140988.1:83554764-83608484 GCF_052327205.1 Somniosus microcephalus
GAGAGAGAGCGACTGGGGGGGGAAGAGGGAGAGCGACTGGGGGGGAGGAAGAGAGAGAGCGACTCGGGGGGGACGAGAGAGAGCGACTGGGGGGGTGAAGAGAGAGAGCGACTGGGGAGGGAAGAGAGAGAGCGACTGGGGGGGAAGAGAGAGAGCGACTGGGGGGAAGAGAGAGAGCGACTGGGGGGGAAGAGAGAGAGCGACTGGGGGGAAGAGAGAGAGCGACTGGGGGGGAAGAGAGAGAGCGACTGGGGGGGAAGAGAGAGAGCGACTGGGGGAAGAGAGAGAGCGACTGGGGGGGAAGAGTGAGAGCGACTGGGGGGAAGAGAGAGAGCGACTGGGGGGGAAGAGAGAGAGCGACTGGGGGGAAGAGAGAGAGCGACTGGGGGAAGAGAGAGAGCGACTGGGGGAAGAGAGAGAGCGACTGGGGGGGAAGAGAGAGAGCGACTGGGGGGGAAGAGAGACAGCAACTGGGGGGGAAAAGAGAGAGGGACTGGGGGGAAGAGAGAGAGCGACTGGGGGGGAAGAGAGAGAGCGACTGGGGGGAAGAGAGAGAGCGACTGGGGGGGAAGAGAGAGAGCGACTGGGGGGAAGAGAGAGAGCGACCGGGGGGAAGAGAGAGAGCTACTGGGGGGGAAGAGAGAGAGCGACTGGGGGGGAAGAGAGAGAGCGACTGGGGGGGAAGAGAGAGCGTGACTGGGGGGAAGAGAGAGAGCGACTGGGGGGGGAAGAGAGAGAGCGACTGGGGGGGAAGAGAGAGAGCGACTGGGGGGGAAGAGAGAGAGCGACTGGGGGGGAAGAGAGAGAGCGACTTGGGGGGAAGAGAGAGAGCGACTGGGGGGAAGAGAGAGAGGGACTGGGGGGGAAGAGAGAGAGAGAGTGACTGGGGGGGAAGTGAGCGAGCGACTGGGGGGAAGAGAGAGAGCGACTGGGGGGAAGAGAGAGAGCGACTGGGGGGGAATAGAGCGAGCGACTGGGGGGGAAGAGAGCGAGCGACTGGGGGGGAAGAGAGCGAGCGACTGGGGGGGAAGAGAACGAGCGACTGGGGGGGAAAAGAGAGAACGACTGGGGGGGAAGATAGAGAGAGAGCGACTGGGGGGAAGAGAGAGAGAGAGCGACTGGGGGGGAAGAGAGAGAGAGAGCGACTGGGGGGGAAGAGAGAGAGAGAGCGACTGGGGGGGAACAGAGAGAGAGAGCGACGGGGGAAGAGAGAGAGAGCGACTGGGGGGAAGAGAGAGGGCGACTGGGGGGTAGGGGGGGTGAGTGGAGGGGGAGGGGGAGGGGGGGAGGGGGAGTGGGGGAAGGGGAAGGGGGAGGAGTGGGGAAGGAGTGGGGGGGAGGGGGAGTGGGGGAAGGGGGGGAGTGGGGGAAGGGGAAGGGGGGAGGAGTGGGGGAAGGGGAAGGGGGGAGGAGTGGCGGGGAGGCGGGGAGTGGGGGAAGGGGAAGGGGGAAGAGAGACAGAGAGCGACAGGGGGGAAGAGAGAGAGAGAATGACTGGGGGGAAGAGAGAGAGAGAGCGACTGGGGGGGAAGAGAGAGAGAGAGCGACTGAGGGGGAAGAGAGAGAGAGAGCGACTGGGGGGGGAAGAGAGAGAGAGAGCGACGGGGGGGAAGAGAGAGAGAGAGCGACAGGGGGGGAAGAGAGAGAGAGAGAGCGACTGGGGGGAAGAGAGAGAGAGAGTGACTGGGGGGAAGAGAGAGCGAGAGCGACTGGGGGGGGAAGAGAGAGAGAGCGACTGGGGGGGAAGAGAGAGAGAGAGCGGCTGGGGGGAAGAGAGAGAGAGAGCGACTGGGGGAAAGAGAGAGAGCGACTGTGGGGGAGGGGGGAGTGGAGGGGGAGGGGGAGAGGGAGTGGGGGAAGAGGGGAGGAGTGGGGAAGGGGGAGGAGTGGGGAGGGAGGGGGGAGGGGGAGTGGGGGAAGGGGAAGGGGGAGTGGGGGAAGGGGAATGGGGGAAGTGGAAGGGGAGGAGTGGGGGAAGGGGAAGGGGGGAGGAGTGGGGGGGAGGAGGGGGAGGGGGGAGTGGGGGGAGGGGAAGGGGGGGCGATGAGGGGGAGGGAGGAGGGGGCAGGGGGGGAAGGGGGATGGAGGGGGAGGGAGGAGGGGGAGGGTGGAGGGGAAGGGGAGGGGAGGGAGGAGGGGGAAGGGGAAGGAGGGAGGAGGGGGAAGGGGGAGGGAGGGAGGAGGGGAAGCGGGGAAGGGGAGGGGGAAGGGGAAGGGGAGAAGGGGAGGGGGGAATGGGGGAAGGGGGGAGGGAAGGGGAGGGGGGAGGGGAGGGGGGAGGGGAGTGGGGAGGGGAGGGGGGACGGGGAGGGGAAGGGAGGAAGGGGAAGGGAGTGGAGGGAGGGGGGAAGGGGAGGGGAGGGAAGGGGAGGGGGAGGGGAGGGGTGGGGGGTGGGGGGGGAGGGGAGGGGAGAGGGAGTGGAGGGGTGGGGAAGGGGGTGGGGGGAGGGGAAGGGGGTGTGGGGGGGAGGGGAAGGGGGGTGGGGGAGGGAGGGGAAGGTGGGGGAAGGGGGGTGGGGAGGGGGAGGGGGAAGGGGGGTGGGGAGGGGGGGAAGGGGGAACGGGAGGGGGAAGGGGGGGCGGGGAGGGGGGTGGAAGGGGGGATGGGGGTGTGGGGCGGAAGGGGGGTGGGGAGTGGGGGAAGGGGGTGTGGGGTGGAAGTGGGTGTGGGGGGGAGGGGGGATGGTGTGGGGGGGAGGGGGGGAAGGGGGTGGGGGGTGTGGGGGAGGAAGCGGGTGTGGGGGGGGAGGGGGGTGGGGGGAATGGGGGTTGAGGGGGGAAGGGGGTGTGGGTGGGGGGTGGAAAGGGAGGGGGGAGATAAATTAAAATACAGGAAACTTTGTTCTATCCGGCACCCACGGGACCGAGCTGCTGCCTTGCCTCAAGTACTCTCCAGAGTTAATGTTGAGAAATACGGAGATTCTTATCTCTGTATTTAACAACAAACATTGTTGCTTAGCAACAGCTTCTAAACACTCAGGTGTGGCCCTAAAGCTCTGTAGCTAAAGCTGTTGCTATTGCTACAGACCTTGCACAGCTTGACTGTTCAAACAAAGCATAAAAAACAAAAAAGAATAAAAAACAGCTGCTGATTTTTGCCGGTGGCTCCAGATTGCCGGATAGCTCACCTCTGGATAGCACAAAGTTTCCTGTACTTATAAAACATTTTTGGTAAATCTTTTTATAACATACACTTTACAACCTCACCAATCTTTTTATTAAAAAAGGGGTGCTCACCCGTCAGTGTGTTGTATCACAAACAATGGCCGCCGCTTGCTTTTCAGTTGGAAAGATTAGGCCCCGCCCACACAGTCGATTGTCTGTCTCGGTCACCAGCACCCGATTTGGAGCACAGAAGCCCCACCCACTCTATGTTCCTGTACTAAGATGGCCGCACATGCACTCTGTTACACACTGAATCAAAATGGCGTCGCACTGAAACTTTTCGCCCTCCTTGACAAAGATGGCTGCCGTTAACCTGGGGCTGTCAGCAGAAGAAATTTCCTCAGCTGCAAACACAGGATCTTCAGATTATTATTCAGGGCTTGCAACCTACCCCAGTTGCTTATGAAGCCTCCCCACCTACTGACCCCGGGAATGGAGCTGAGGCAGCACACCCTCTGCCCTCTGCCAGTGTTTGGCTCTGTCTAGGCCGGGAGCCTGGGTCTAGAGTTGCACTGCTGGCAGTTGGAGAAGCCTAGGCCCCGGGCCTGGAAAAACGGTGAAAGGTAGGAGAATTATAGAGGTTAGAGAAAAGATTTACAAATTAATTAACTTTTTTTAAAAACAATTTGTGTTTTAAAAGCAACTTTTTTTTTGCTGGAAATGTAGATTTGAAAAGAAACACGCAGAAAGCGGGAAAAAGAAATGAAAAGTTTGGAATCAAGATGGCGGCGACTCACCTCGGTTCAGAACGATAAGGCCCGCCCACATACGCACCGATTGGTCGATCATCAGGTCACCGAAGCGTAGGATTGGTCAATCGTCCCGTCACTCGACTGTAGGAGGGCCCGCCCGCACGCACCAGGAACCCGGCGTACGATTGGTCGACCTCGAGGTCACTCTATCGCTAATGAGCGGATAATGAGATGTTAATGAGCGGAATTTTGAAAGTTTTTTGGATACCGCGGGCGCGATTTTTGTCCGGCCGAAACGTCAATACGCTTACGACCGTTTTGGAACGGTAAGCTTTCTTTCGACGTAACGCACGCGTAGGTACGCTCTATAACTTTCGAGTGCATAGCCGGACAGACGCACACCGGAGGACAGACAGACAGACAGATAGACAGACAGACAGATCAATCCGTTTATATATATACTAGCTGTAGCCACTTGGGAGCCAGTTCATAGAAGCCCTAGAATAGGTAAAAGAGTACACAAGACAGGTGCTCGGGCTTTGCACAAGGGTGATTTGCAGATATATGTCAGTCATGTAACCATTGTCAAATTAAGAATAGAGTCTGTTGGAGTAGTGAAGTAAAAGTGTGTCATTTTGGTATAGCTGCTGGTCTTCATAATCTTATTGATGTAAGAGAACCCACAAGTTGCACTGTTTGAGGGCATTGATATGGTAGGTGTCAGGATAGATAAACGACCTGGTTATTGGAATACAGCGAGTGGTAAGGACCTGGAACTTGCTGCCGACAGAAGTGGTGGAAACAGAGAAATTCAAGAGGGCGACTGGATAGGCACTTGAGGGAAATTAACTTGCAGGGCTACGGGGATAGAGCAGGGGAATGGGACTGACTAGATTGTTCCAGAGAGCCAGCACGGACTCGATGGGGCGAAAGGCCTCCTTCTGTACTGTTATGACTCTATGACACTGGCAGCTATTCATACTTGACAGCCACATCACCCAAACATATTGCACAACACTCGCTGACACACATCCCTCTCTTTTGCAGAAGGTGGCAGCAGGAACTAACCGGAGCAGGAGAGGCGCGCCTGCGTGCTCTAACCCCATGGAGGAGACGGTACTGGCCATTATCAGAACAGCCACTGCTGAGGCCGTGGCCAGCGGCGGGGCCGAAACCATTGAAGATGGCGGTATCCTCAACCTAATCCTCCTTCTCACATCCCACAATCTCTTCTGACTTACAAGCTGCAGATGGTGTAAGTATGCACCTGTTACTTTCCCCTCTTCCCCTCACCACAACCTTACCCTTGTGCCTGTTTCCTTTCAGATACCCAAGAAGTGCAACCTGGCCAGGCAGAGGAGGAACATCAAGAGGAGAGTGATGATGAGGACACACCGTCACATTTCACACTCGCAGCCACCAACTCAGATATTGACATTCGCATATCTTACAGGATAGGTTAGAAGCAGGATCTGCACGTGGTGAGACACCAGGCACAAGTGCACTGCAGCCAGGGCGGGGAACAAGGATAGTGCAGGTGCAAGCTCGCCAGAGGGATAAGTCACACACGAGTTCTGCTGCAGAGGACTTTGATGGGCTAGGCTACAGAAGAAGGCTGATGGGTATACTTGGTACGAAATGCTTGGTGCATGAGGAAGCCTGCGTTCAATGTCAAAGAGCATGGAGGAGTCCAGCACCAACTTGGCACAGAACTTTGCGTTGAGCTTGGAGCCCATCCTTTCCAGCATGGAAGTGGTGGCCAACTCCATTAGCACACTTGTAGACCCACCCATGATGCAGCGTCTGATGGCCGATGTCTCCGCTTCCATTGTAGAACAAGCAGCTTCCACCAAAAGTCTGAATGCGGCAGTGGAAGCTCAGACTTTTGTCATGCAAGGTCAGCTTGCTGTAATGCAAGCTTGGACTGCTCTCATGCATGCTCGGCTTACGGCCATGGAAGCCCATTGCCAACATGGCTGCGGATACCAGTGTTCAAAGGGGCTTGCAGGGTGTCACAGCAGTCCAGCAATCTGTCTTCCAACAGATTACTAGGAATGCTGAGGCGCTGTCCCGGGGGACTGGCAGTGGCTCCATAGACAAGGAATCTGCTGTCCTCTTTCAGGATGACAGCATTCATCCTCCCACCACTGCCACTGCGCCACTGCCCTTGCTGCTGCCTGTCAGCCACCCAGCCCAGACTGCTGATAACCATGCCAAGATGGTGCAGTCTGAAGCCGGGCATTCTAGGCCCAGAGCTGCTTGCGTCATCCTCCAAGGCCGTCTGCAGTCTCCCCAACTGAAAGTCAGCAGGCTTCCACCAGCCATGCTGCAGCCATTGGGGTAGCATTGCGTAGGAGCACTAGGACAAGCAAAGGACATGGAAGACAGGCACTAAGAGAATGCACATGTTGTGTCCGTGTGTTAATAGAGACACTGAAGTCAGGAGTTGGTTTCACAGGTGTTTACTGAACAAAGTCTGGAGGTGAACTAACTGATACAACACAATATACAGGCTTATATAGCCCGAGTGGCCATTACCAGCATTACAGTACACAGGGGCTCTTAAAGGCACATACACTACAATTCCTCCCCTTTTAGCCAACCAGTACATAATATTTTAAGTAATCATTAATTACATGTTACAAGAACAATAATCTACCCATTGCTGCAGTTAATCAATTATAAGCCAGTCTCTCTGGAGGCTTCCTGACTCAGTCCGGATAATGCCTCGGTGGTGTAGTAGTTTCTGGTGGTGTCGTAGGTTCTTTTGGCAAGGCTGATTCGGCTTGAATGCCAGTGTCGGGTTCATCTGGTTCCAGTATCACCGGATCGGAGGTAGATACTATGGGTATCTCTACTTCATCATTAGGCGTATAGAGTTGTGGTGCAGGTTGTCCCTTTTCAGATGACTCTATGATTTGGTCAGCATGGCGCCTTATTATGCTTTCTCCAATGTCCACGGTATACATCAGCGGTCCTAGTCGTGTGCAAATAGTTCCAGGCTGCCATTTCTCGGTACGGTAGTCCTGGGCCAAAACTTGTTGACCTATCTGGAAGGTTCTAGTTGGCCTTTCATTCATGCCTTGAAATTGCCGGTTCTCCACGTCCCTTCTGATGTTTGGCTTGATCAAATCCAGCCGGCATCTTAGGCTTCTATTGAAGAACATCATGGCGGGAGTTTGGTTTGTAACCATATGTGTTGCATTCCTGTATGCAAACAAGAAGTTATCTACCTTATGCTGAAGTTTTATGTCTTCATTACCCATGGCCTTTATGGCCTTCTTGAAGGTCTGGACAAACCTTTCAGCCAATCCATTGGTGGCGGGATGGTATGGGGCGGACGTGTAGTGCTTAACCCCATTGTTTTTTAAGAACTTCCTGAATTCTTCGGACACAAATTGCGGTCCATTATCATAACAGATCTGTTCAGGCAGCCCATTCCTGGCAAATATGGTCCTTAATACTGTGATGGTTTTTTCCGTGGTGGTGGAGGACATCTTTATTACTTCCGGCCACTTGGAGTGTGCATCAACCGCGATTAAGAACATTGAGTCCATAAATGGACCAGCAAAGTCGATGTGTACCCTTTGCCATGGAGATGAGGGCCACTCCCATGGATGTAGAGGGGCTTGTGGTGGAGCGTTTTGGACCTTCTGGCATCCTAGGCAGCTCTTGGTCATTTCTTCGATGTCTCCATCGATGCCTGGCCACCATACAAACGCCCTGGCTAGGTTCTTCATTTTCACTCCACCCAGATGCCCCTCGTGAAGCTCCTTTAGAACTTTATCCTGGAGTTTGGGTGGAATCACCACTCTGGATCTACACATCAAGGTTCCTCAGCACACTGACAGCTGTTCTCTTCCTTGCGAGAATGCTGGCAACAGTGGTTCGCCATGTGCTGGCCATCCCTTCACTGTTAAATCGTAGACTCGTGAGAGAGTCGGGTCATTTCTCGTTTCCCTTTCAATGGCAGAATTTGTTACTGGTAGACATTCGACTATGGTAGAGTGGAACATCTCCACTGGGTCTACTGTAGGTGCCTCTTCTACCGTTGGCAACGGTAGGCGCGATAAACCGTCAGCATTCCCATGCTGTTTTGATCCTTTGTATTCTATGTCATATTGGTGTGCCCCTAGAAAAAGGGACCACCTCTGTAGCCTTTGCGCTGTCATAATGGGAACACCCTTTTTAGGGTTGGATATGGAGACGAGGGGTTGATGGTCAGTCAACAAGGTAAATTTTTGTCCGTGTAGGTAATGGTTGAATTTCTTCACTCCCCATACCAGGCTGAGTGCTTCCCTGTCAATTTGGGCATAGTTATGCTCAGCTGAGTTCAATGAGCGTGACGCAAAAGCTATCGGCCGTTCCGAGCCATCAGGGAATCTATGCGATAATACCGCTCCTACGCCGTAAGGGGATGCATCGCACGCCAGTCTGATTGGCAGTGATGGGTTGTAATGAGCCAACACTTCCTTGGACGTGATTAAGTCTTTGCATTTATGGAAGGCACGTTTACAGTCTTCGCTCCATTTCCAAATTACTCCTGTTTGTAGCAGTTCATTAAGAGGGTGCAGAAGAGTTGATAAGTTCGGTAAAAATTTATGATAGTAATTTATTAATCCCAGGAACGACCTTAATTGTGAAACATTTTCAGGTGCTGGGGCTTTTATGACCGCTTCAATTTTTTCAGGTGACTTATGCAACCCGTCCTTAATAATTATGTGGCCACAATAAGATAATTGATTCTGGAAAAATTCGCACTTGGGGCGATTTGCTTGTAGGCCCCGTTCTCTCAGCCTAGTGAGCACCTGCTCCAAATTGGCAAGGTGCTCGTTGTCGTTTTCTCCTGTTACAAGGATGTCGTCTAGGTAGCATTGAGTCCCCGGAATCCCTTGGAGGACTTGCTCCATAGCTCTTTGCCAGATAGCTGGAGCTGATGCTGCTCCGAAAACCAGTCGATTTTACTGGTACAGGCCTTTGTGTGTATTTATCGTGAGATACGTTTTAGAGGCCTCTTCAACCTCCATCTGTAGATATGCCTGTGCCAAGTCAATTTTGGTGAAACGTTTCCCTCCGGATAGTGAGGCGAAAATATCTTCTATCCTCGCAGCGCCGGCCGTCTCCCGAGTGCTCCCCCCTGTCTGTTTCTGCTTGCCTCCGCCTTCGCTGCTTGGCCTCGCTGCAGAGCCAGCCGATGGAGCCCCAGCCCGCCGCCCAGGAAGGATTATTGCAGTACCTGCCACCAGCTCGGCTAGCTGGTGAAACCACAGCTTTTCTTTTTTTTTTTTCTTTTTTTTTCTTGCTTTTCTTCGACTTTGGACGTCTGAGGAATCGATGTCCTTGAGGTGCTGCCGAATTGCAGATAAGTCCGTTTCCAATTCGTCGCCACTGTTGTGTCCGTGTGTTAATAGAGACACTGAAGTCAGGAGTTGGTTTCACAGGTGTTTACTGAACAAAGTCTGGAGGTGAACTAACTGATACAACACAATATACAGGCTTATATAGCCTGAGTGGCCATTACCGGCATTACAGTACACAGGGGCTCTTAAAGGTACATACACTACAGCACAAGGGTGATTAGTTTACGTTTGTATGCATTATGGCATGGTTTCATTTATAAATTTGGTTTGGAATGTTGTGATGCGCTATCAATTACTCATAAAAGACTGAGAGTTAGAAGAGTAACTAAAGGCTTTTATTAACAACAGAATGGAGGTCTGCCTCGAGTGGTCGACCGGTCCAGGATACAAGGGCTGGGGAGCAGTCACCTTTATACTAGGACCTGTGGGAGGAGTCAGCCGAGGCATGTCCAGGCATGTACACAGTGGAATACAAACAGGACAAACAGGAATACAAACAGTGGTTTACCACATTCACCCCTTGTTTAAAATTGAGTCCGGCGGGGTGAAGTGTATTAAAAGTTAGTGTATTGGAGTCTCTCCGGAGGTCTTGTCTGCCGCTGTGATCGGCGTGGCGACGGCAGGGGTAGTGAAGCTTCCGGCGTCGAGTCCAGCGTAGGCTGTGGCACAGGCGTGTCGACCTCGTAGATGTCGAGCGGGTCGCGGGGCCCAGGCCTGCCGTCTGCTGGGGCTGGATATCGGATCGTGGGGGGGGGTGGTAGTGGGTAGTGGGTTACTGTGGTCCCCGAGGGTGCAAGGTCTCTTATGGAGACTGTGTCCTCCCGCCCGTCCGGGTATGCGATGTAAGCATACTGGGGGTTGGCGTGGAGGAGGTCGACCCTCTCGACCAGGGGGTCCGTTTTATGGGTCCTCACGTGTCTTCTCAGTAGGACCTGCCCTGGGGACGTCAGCCATGGCGGTAGCGATGTCCCTGATGTGGACTTCCTTGGGAAGACAAACATTTTCTCATGAGGGGTGGCGTTAGTGGCAGTGCAGAGCAGTGACCGAATAGAGTGGAGCGCATCGGGGAGCACATCCTGCCAGCGGGAGGTTGGAAGGCCCCTAGACTTTAAGGCGAGCAGGACGGCCTTCCAAACTGTCGCATTTTCTCTTTCCACCTGTCCGTTCCCCCGGGGGTTGTAACTGGTGGTCCTGCTTGTGGCAATACCCCTAGTTAGCAGGTACTGACGGAGTTCGTCGCTCATAAACGATGAGCCCCGGTCGCTATGGATATAGCTGGGGAAGCCGAACAGGGTGAAGAGGTTGTTCAGACATTTAATGACCGTGGCACTGGTCATGTCCGGGCAGGGGAAGGCGAACGGGAAACGGGAGTACTCATCAATAATATTGAGGAAGTACACATTGCGGTCGGAGGAGGGGAGAGGCCCTTTAAAATCAACGCTCAGGCGCTCGAAGGGGCGAGTGGCTTTTATCAGGTGGGCCCTGTCTGGTCTATAAAAGTGTGGTTTGCACTCAGCGCAGACTTGGCAGTTCCTGGTCATGGTCCTGACCTCCTCAATAGAGTAAGGCAGGTTGCGGGCCTTGATGAGGTGGAAGAACCTGGTGACCCCCGGGTGGCAGAGGTCATTGTGGAGGACCCGTAGTCTATCGATCTGCGCGCTGGCGCAGGTGCCACGCGATAGCGCATCCGGGGGTTCATTTAGCTTCCCGGGCCGGTACAAGATCTCGTAGTTGTAGGTGGAAAGTTCGATTCTCCACCTCAAGATCTTGTCATTTTTGATTTTGCCCCTCTGCTTGTTGTTAAACATAAAAGCAACTGAACGCTGGTCAGTGAGCAGGGTAAATCGTTTTCCGGCCAGGTAGTGCCTCCAATGACGCACAGCCTCCACAATCGCCTGGGCCTCCTTCTCAACAGCGGAGTGTCTGGTCTCCGGGCCTTGGAGGGTTCGTGAAAAGAAGGCCACGGGTCTCCCCGCCTGATTGAGGGTAGCGGCCAGGGCAAAGTCGGACGCGTCGCTTTCCACCTGGAAGGGGATGGATTCGTCCACTGCGTGCATGGTGGCTTTGGCAATGTCCTCCTTGATACGGTGGAAGGCTAAGCGGGCCTCTGCCGTCAAGGGAAAAGAGGTGGACTTGATCAGCGGACGGGCCTTGTCCGCATAGTAGGGGACCCACTGGGCGTAATAGGAGAAAAACCCTAGGCACCTCTTCAGGGCCTTGAGGCAGTGGGGCAGTGGAAGTTCCATAAGGGGACGCATCCGGTCGGGGTCGGGGCCGATGACTCCATGTTCCACAACACAGCCAAGGATGGCGAGGCGGTTTGTGCGGAATATGCACTTCTCCTTGTTATATGTCAGGTTTAGGAGTTGGGCGGTGCGGAGGAATTTTTCGAGGTTTGCGTCATGCTCCGACAAGTCACGGCCGCAGATGGTCACATTGTCCAGATATGGGAAAGTGGCCTGCAACGCATTTTGATCTACCATCCGGTCCATCTCCCTTTGGAAGATGGAGACCCCGTTGGTGACGCCAAAGGGAACCCTAAGGAAGTGATAGAGGCGGCCGTTTGCCTCAAAGGCAGTGTACTGGCGGTCCTCAGGGCGGATGGGGAGCTGGTGGTACGCTGATTTCAGGTCAATGGTCGAGAAGACGCGGTACTGCGCGATCTGGTTGACCATATCAGCTATACGGGGGAGTGGGTAGGCGTCCAGCAGGGTGTAGCGATTTATTGTCTGGCTGTAGTCGATGACCAGGCGCTGCTTCTCGCTGGTCTTAACGACCACAACCTGGGCTCGCCAGGGGCTGGTGCTGCCCTCAATAATCCCTTCTTTCAGAAGCCGCTCCACTTCGGTTTTAATGAAAACCCTGTCCCCGGCACTGTATCGCCTGCTCTTTGTGGCGATGGGCTTACAGTCGGGGGTGAGGTTAGCAAACAGTGGTGGGGGGGTGACTCTGAGTGTGGAGAGGTTGCACCTGGTGCGCGGCGGGCAATTTGGAAGCTGCTGGCTGCGGACTGTGAGTAGGGGTAGGGGTCCACCGTACGCCATCGTAACACTTTTAAGGTGGCACTGAAAATCTAACCCCAGCAGGACGGCAGCGCAGAGGTCAGGCAGGACCAGAAGTTTAAAATGATCGTACACGGTCCCGTCTACTACGAGTGTCACCACGCAGTAGCCGCCGATGTCCGCCGACTGGGACTCGGAGGCCATAGAAATCCGCTGTTGCGCAGGCAGGACTGGGAGAGAGCAACGCCGCACCGTGTCGGGGTGGATGAAGCTCTCCGTGCTCCCAGAGTCAAAAAGGCAGATTGTATCGTGACCATTTACCTTAATGTCCATTGTGGAACTGGCCAGTTGGTGCGGTCTCGCTTGGTCCAGTGTAACGGATGCCAGCGTAGGGGTCGGTGTGTCGCTGCAGGTTTCAGATGAGGCGGTGTCGGGGGCCTGCTGCGTCCCAGCTGTCGTCCAAGATGGCGGCGTCCATGATCCCCATGTGGCTGGAGGCATCCAAAATGGCTGCTGTACCGGTGATTCGCACACGGCCGGGGAGGTCCAAAATGGCGGCCCGCCTGGCCCACACGCGGCGCTGCTGGGGTTCGGGGTGGCTTTGGCCCTGCAGACGCTAGCGTAGTGTCCCTTCTTCCCGCAACCCGAGCAGATCGCGTTTTTCGCCGGGCAGCGCGCTCTGGGGTGTTTTGCCTGGCCACAGAAGTAGCATTTCTGGCCTTGGGGCACTGCTGTCTGGCCTTGGGACACTGCTGCGGTAGTTGGGCCGTTGTTGGGGTGTGGCTGGGGTGGCACGGCGCTATGAGGCGGTCCTACCGTGTCCCAGGCTGTCATTCCCCGCGGCGTCCACGGTGCAGAGGAGTAGGCATCCATGCCCTGGTAGGCTGCATCCAACGATAGTGCGAGTTCAGAGGCCTTGTTGAGGTCGAGGTTACTCTGCTCCAACAGTCGCTGTCGTGTGTAATTGGATCTGTGGCCCGCTACAAAAGCGTCCCGGATAAGTTCCTCTGTGTACGCGGCGGCCTTTGCATCCTTACAACCACAGGCCCGGCCAAGCACAGACAGTGCCTGAAGGTATTCCACGGTCGATTCCCCAGGTTGTTGTTTACGACTCCCCAGGAGGTGCCTGGCGTACACTTCGTTCACTGGGCGCGTGTACTGGTCCTTGAGGAGCTTGATAGCATCCACGTACGAGGTCGCGTCTTGGATGACCGAGTACACTCGGTGGTTCACTTTGGAGGTCAGGACATCCAGTTTGTCCTCGTCCGATTTGATTGCTTCGGAGGCGGTCAGGAATTTTTCGAAACACTTAAGCCAGTGAGTAAACTTGGTGGATGAGTCCGCCTCCCGATGATCTAAGTCCAGGCATGCTGGTGTGAGGATCTTCTCCATTATAAAAATGTTGTTAATAAAATTGATGCGCTATCAATTACTCATAAAAGACTGAGAGTTAGAAGAGTAACTAAAGGCTTTTATTAACAACAGAATGGAGGTCT
This sequence comes from Somniosus microcephalus, assembly GCF_052327205.1. Taxonomy (NCBI): domain Eukaryota; kingdom Metazoa; phylum Chordata; class Chondrichthyes; order Squaliformes; family Somniosidae; genus Somniosus; species Somniosus microcephalus. The sequence goes on from NC_140988.1 coordinate 83,568,480, forward strand.
GCCTCGAGTGGTCGACCGGTCCAGGATACAAGGGCTGGGGAGCAGTCACCTTTATACTAGGACCTGTGGGAGGAGTCAGCCGAGGCATGTCCAGGCATGTACACAGTGGAATACAAACAGGACAAACAGGAATACAAACAGTGGTTTACCACATGTTGCTTTTGTGGTGGCTTTTATTTTTGCATTGTGGCCAAGAGGACGATGTGATGGTCAGTGACAGAGGGAAGGTAAGGAGTGTAGGACTGTTGGTGAATGGGGAATTGGGGTTGCGGTTACTGGTATTGCATTCGAATGAATTCTTCAGATACAACCCAGGCAGAAAGGGACTGTCTAGGTTGCTGCTTCCCTTCCTCTTCCACCTCCTTCTCTTCCTTCTGCTTCTCAGCTTCTCGTCTGATAGCTGGTGGCAAGGGCTGTCCTCTAATGATGGCAAGGTTGTGCAGCCAAGTACTGCAGGGCTCCTCCAGAGAGGTCCAGGCACCAGAATCGTTGCTTCAGCACGCCAATAGTCTGTTCTATCATATTTCTTGTGGCAACATTGCTCTCATTGTATGCATGCTACACACGTGTGTGTGGATTGCAAACCGGAGTCATGAGCCATGTCGTCAGTGGATAGCCCTCATCAACCAGTAACCACCCTTTGATTTGCCGTGGTGGCTGAAATGCAGCTGGCACAGCAGATTGCTGCAGACTGAAGGCATCATGGCTGCCAGGATATCGGGCATTGACCTGCAAGATGCAGTGCCCATGGTCACACACCAGCTGGACTCTGTGGGAGTAGACATCCTTTCGGTTCTGGTGCATGGCAGAGATGACATGCGGCACCTGCAAAGCATTGTACGTGCAGTCAATGGCACCCTGCACCATGGGGAAGCGTTCAATCCGAACAAACTCTCGTGCTCACTCTGCCTGCTTGTTTCGGGCAAGAGAGAATGAAATTAAAATGAAGTTAGCTCTCACTGAATGGAGAGACCTCCGTTATGTAACAGTGGATGGCAAACTGCGAGATGTTGCTAATATCTCCAGCTCCAGCCTGGAAGGTGTAACCGGTTTCTGCTGTGGCCAATTTCCTATAGGCCCTGCCGCAATCGCCAATTACTGTAAGTGGTTTCGCCTCGCCCACAGCGAGCACGCAAACCCCCTTACTAAAAGCTTTGGACGATAGGGATTACTGAGAACAGATTGGAACACGGACAGCATTTTCGGGCTCACCCGTACAGTGTTTATTAAGGTTGACAAAACCACTCCACCTGCATACAGTATGAGCGGTGTGAGCACAACAGTACAGTTTAAAACAGTACAACCCTGACTTGTCCAACAAGCCCCTGCCGTGCTGACTTACCACGGCCTAAAAACCCCCCCCCGTGAACTAAACTATCACAGGACCCTTTCAACGCTAAACCCCCTCTGATTTGGTAGGAACATACAGGCACCCCCTCACACAGCTAAGTGGTCTTGTGGATGTGCAGGCTTGGCAATGCTCACCAAGATTGCCCTTGGTCTTGCTTGTAGCTTCCTCCCGTACGCCTCGGCTGCCTGGTTCCATACCGGCCTTGCGGCATGCGAGTCCCAGTCTGAGTCGACATCCATCTCATTGGAAGAGCAAGGCTCAGCTCCTCTTGACGTTCCGTTGTGGGGAGGGCAGAGAGAGAGAGAGAGAGAGAGCGAGCTGTCCAAAACAGCTCTCTGATATACCCCTCCAATACACAGACTGCTATCTGTGGTTTTAATGGACACATGGCCTCACATAAATGGTTTCCAAGCCTCCTCCCAGGTTTGGATGGTTTAGATTTCCTTTCGATCTCCCAGCCAATTTAACTTAACGAGCTCATCTTCTTCAGAAACAATGAGTCGCCAGCCTCGTTATTCATGACTTAGGAGTGGATCTCTCGGGTCATTGTTCCCAAGGACAGTCCGTTACCATACGAATGCAACCTGGTTACGTCAGCCACCTTCAGCTCGAGTGTTTTTCCACAGCTTCCCCCCCAAACAGCCTGTCCAGTTTTTAATAACGGTATATGTTCATAATCTAAAAATCCATGGAGTCTGCGCCGACTGCTACAAAGGAGCCAGAAGCATACGAGTTCATCGCCGCGGTCAGCTTCACAGCCACTGGCAATGAGGTCCTTGCTCTGCTCTGAGGTTGCAGTTGTGGCTGCAGCAATTGGCAGATTTCAGTGAGGATCTCCTTAGTGAAGTGCAGACATTTCACACACTGTTCCTCGCTTAGGTTCAGGTAGGAGAATTGCTCTCTGACCACCCTGGGCGGATATGGCCTCGTGCTGAGAGACCTTCCACCCCTCCTCTTCCTCCCTGTTCTAGCAGCTTGTCCTGCTCTGCGAGGCCTCTGCTCAGTCTCCCAGTCATGGTCTATTCCAAGAGGAAAGCCAACTGGTACACCCATGTCTGGGATCAACTGGTTTGTGCAAAAGCCTTGAAGTCAACAAAACGTACTTCAGCACCTGCCGCATCACTCCCTGTAGACTTTTGAAACTTGAAACAACAATAGAAAGCACCGAAAGGCTGAATTGGAGCATTCACATCCCGACGATGTGTTCGACGAGTCGGGCGGAGGAGCGCAGCGCAACGAGCAGCAGCAGCAGACTCACGACACGCTGCAGCACGTCGGCCGGCAGCTCCATTTCGGGTAACTCGCAGTCCGGATGGGAGGAGGGCAGCCGGGCACGGTGGCCAGAGTGGGAGAAGCAGGCCACCACACGTGGAGCCGGCAACAGTGAGGAGGAGGCCGCGGTGAAGAGGAGGACGGAGCGGCTGAGGGACATCGTGCTCCCACTGCACGGGAAGCCATTGTATTGACTCTGAACGCGGCGCTGTATGTATAGCTGACGCGTCCCTTGTACTTGTTGCATATGGCAAATAAATCTAATCTGAATCTGAAAACATGTAGAATTGTAGCAACAGCCAGAAAAAAATTCAACCAGCAACTAACCTGCAAGTAGTTGATGATCCCTTTAAATAGCACTGGTTGGGGCGGGGGGGGGGGGTGGGGGGTGGAGGGGGGGCGGGGTCCTTCCTGCTGCTTAACGCATGTTCAGCTGTGCGAGCTTAAGGGAGGGCATTGGCCGGAACATTGAGTTCCAAAATGGCAGCGCTGGCATGAAATCAGCGTCGCAGGCTGATTGACGTCATGATCTGCCTGCTCTGCATACGTCCAGTGGGCATTAACTGTGCACATGCCACACCTTCACCAAGATGACGTCCAGTCCGCTTCACATCAGAAGTGTGCGCATGCGCTGCGGACGCCATTTTGGATCCTTAACGGCACTCGAAGCGCCCAAAAAAGGCGCTTCTGAGCCCTATTTCTTGCCCACTGTATATTATCCACAGGCAATATGGTAACAAAATGAAAAGCAGAAACGTCAGACAACAAAAATTGAACAGGGGCTGGAGGATTAAACTGGAAAAGTTCTGCCTGTCTAAAAGACGACTACAAGGATCAAAGTGATGGAAACTGTTGGATCCGTGGTTCAGTGGATATGCTGTTATTAAATAATCACACGGATGCTGTACATTAACAATGAACAGGTCTTTACTGGAGGAGGGTAGTCTCAAGACTGGCGGTACAGAGGCATGCGCAAAGCTTATATACCGGTGTGGTCACTGCCGGTACTACAGTATACAGGAGCTGTAAAAAGTAGTTCTGACTTAAAGGCACATACACTACAATTCCTCCCCTTTTAGATTAGTAGTACCCCTAATATTCAAATAACAATTAACATTTCAACATGTACATTAAACAACAAAAGTCCATTTATAGATTCAGTCTTTGGGGCGGCTTCCTGACCCTTTCGGGATAGCGCCTTTCCGGAGATTCTTGTTCTTGGTGCAGAGGCGATTCTGACCCCTTTTCATCAGGTAGTTCATCGGGTTCCACTGCTACTGGGTCTGAAGTAGATGCTACCGGTATGTCGGTATCGTCCCCAGGTACTCGAGACATGGGGTTGACGCGTTCCTGTGACGCTAAGATCTGATCGACGTGGCGTCTCACAATGTTCTCCCCGACATCCACTGTGTACATTAATGGCCCCTGCCTTGTACATATTGGGGCAGTAATTCCTCCCCAAACGCGTGAGTACGGAAGGGGTACTCACGCGTCTGGCCGGAGGAAATGCCGGTTTTCAGCATGCACAACGCATGCGCTGAAAACCAGCATTTCCTCTCCTCTAACCCAAGAGGTGAAGAGGCTAGTGCGTGCGCTGTAGGGGGCAGCGCGTGCGTCTTGGATTTCCTCTGTTTTGGGGGATTTGCGCATGTCTAAAGGCCTCCGGTCTTTACGCTTGTAAAAAGCACACGTAAGTATTTATTTTTACAGGTAAGTGGTGTTTTAGTGCAATTTAGAAAAAAAATTTCCACAGGTTTATTATTTTAAAGAATCTACAATAAGGTAAGTTTAGTTTTAGACCCTTTTTATTAAAAAAAAAAATTTCAAAAAAAAAAATAATTGTTTAAATTATTTTTTTTAACTTATTTATACTTAATTTAATGATTGGGATGTTTTTTAAAATTTTATTTAAAGTTTAAGTCGTGTTTTGGGGTGCAGTACTTCTCATGAGTTTGACAGTTCTTACTCTCAAACTTATGAATGAAGTTTCCCCTCCCCTGATTGGCTGAACAGTGCTCACCTGATCCCAGCCGGCACATCGCACTAACTACGCCGCTGGGTCAGGTTAGCACAGCGCGCCGACAGCTGAACCTGGCCTGTGAAAGGAAATCCACTGCGGGCCAGGTTTCAGATGTCGGCGCGCAGGGTGAGCGCACATCGGGGGCTTGCACGCGCGGCAAACCACCAACACCAAGTTCTGGGCCATTGTTCCGGGTTGCCATTTCTCTGTTCGATAGCCACGGGCCAAGACTGGTTGCCCTACATTGAAGCTCCTTGTCGGCTTCTCATTGATGTGCTGGAATTGTTTGTCCTCAACATTTCTTCGCACATTTGGTCTGAGCAAGTCCAGACGAGATCTCAACCTTCGGTTAAAGAACATCATGGCCGGGGTCTGGTTGGTAACTGCATGTGTCGCGTTTCGGTAGGCTAATAAGAAATTGTCCATCTTATGCTGTAGTGGAATTTCATCGTCGCACATGGCCTTTATCGCCTTCTTAAAGGTTTGTACGAACCTCTCAGCCAATCCATTTGTGGCTGGATGATACGGGGCGGATGTGTAATGCCTTACCCCATTCCTTCTCATAAATTTTTGGAACTCATTGGACACAAACTGTGGTCCATTATCAGAGCAAATCTGCTCTGGCAACCCGTTTCTGGCAAATATGGTCCATAGGACTGCAATCATTTTCTCTGTAGTGGTTGAAGACATTTTTATCACCTCAGGCCACTTTGAATGAGCATCCACTGCTATTAAGAACATTGAGTCCATGAATGGACCAGCGAAATCAATATGCACCCGTTGCCATGGAGAGGAGGGCCACTCCCATGGGTGTAGAGGGGCATGTGGTGGTGCATTTTGGACCTTCTGGCATCCTAAGCAGCTCTTAGTTAGGTCTTCGATTTGTTGATCGATTCCTGGCCACCACACATAAGCCCTAGCAAGGCTTTTCATTTTCACTCCCCCCAGATGACCTTCATGTAGCTCATTTAGCACTCTCTCCCTTAACTTGGGTGGAACCACCACTCTGGATCCACACATCACTGTCCCCTGGCATACTGACAGCTGTTCTCTTCTGGATGAGAATGCTGGCAACAGTGAGTCGCCATGTGTTGGCCATCCCCTCACCGTCAATTCATATACCCGTGACAGCGTCGGATCATTGCGGGTCTCCTTCTCTATATCCGCGTTTGTTACTGGCAATCGTTCAATTATCGACGAATAAAATATCTCGATAGGGTCCACTGCTGGTGCTTCCTCCACAGTAGGCAGTGGCAGGCGCGATAGCCCATCAGCGTTCCCATGCTGTTTCGTGCCTTTATATTCTATTTCATATTGATTTGCCCCTAGAAACAGGGACCATCTTTGTAACCACTGTGCAGTCATTACTGGCATGCCCTTCTTAGGATTAAAGATGGAGACAAGTGGTTGGTGGTCAGTCAGCAAGGTGAACTTCTACCCATGCAGATAGTGGTTGAATTTTTTTACTCCCCATACTAGGCTGAGGGCCTCCCTGTCAATCTGGGCGTAGTTGCGCTCGGCTGAGGTTAGTGACCGAGACGCAAAGGCTACTGGCCTCTCCAACCCATCTGGGAATTTGTGCGACAGCACCGCTCCAATGCCGTAGTGTGATGCATCACATGCCAAACAAATTGGTAGTGCTGGGTTGAAATGGGCCAACACCTCTTTTGAGGTGATCAATTCTTTACACTTCTGGAAAGCTAGTCTCCATTCGTCATCCCACTTCCATGGTACCCCTGTTTGCAGTAGGGTGTTCAGCGGGTGTAATACCGTAGACAAATTTGGTAAGAACTTGTGGTAATAGTTTACCAGCCCGAGGAACGACCTCAATTGTGACACATTTCCCGGTGCTGGAGCCTTGACTACTGCCTCAATCTTGTCAGGGGACTTATGTAACCCCTCTTCATCGATGACGTGGCCGCAATACGAGATCTGTTTCTGGAAAAACTCGCACTTGTGGCGATTAGCTCATAGGCCATACTCCTTTAATCTGGTGAGCACCTTCTCCAAGTTAGCGAGGTGATCACCGTCATTTTCGCCCGTGACCAAGATGTCATCCAAATAACACTGGGTCCCTGGAATCCCTTGCAGGACCTGATCCATCGCCCTTTGCCAGATAGCCGGAGCCGAGGCTACTCCAAACACCAGCCGGTTGTATTGATAGAGACCTTTATGAGTGTTGATCGTAAGGTAATGTTTCGAAGCTTCTTCTACCTCCATTTGCAAGTGCGCCTGGGCTAGATCAATTTTGGTGAAGCGTTTACCGCCAGATAGCGAGGCGAAAATATCCTCAATACGTGGAAGCGGATATTGCACCGTGTGAAGGACTGGGTTCACTGTCACCTTAAAATCCCCACAGATACGGACCTTCTTTGGTTCCCCAGGCGTATTACTCAATGACCTCTTCATTACAGGAACGATGGGTGTAGCCCACTCGCTCCAGTCCACTTTGGACAGTACTCCTGAACGTTCCAACCCTTCCAGCTCTACTTCAACAGCTGGTCTGATCGCATAAGGCACTGGTCTGGCCTTCAGAAACTTTGGGCTTGCATTTTCCTCTATTTTAATCATTGCTGTTATTCCTTTTAGTGTTCCTAGTCCCTCCTGGAACACTTCTTTTGCATCAGTTAGCATTTTTGACAGTCGTCCAGGTGTGACGTCGTCATCCGTTTTGGCCTCAACCTTCAGTGCCTGTATGGAATGCCAATCTAATTGTATCTTCCGGATCCATTCACGTCCTAGCAGTGGTGGTCCTCCATCTGGCAATACATATATATCCATTTTAGGTATTTCCTGGCCTTTATATGTCACTTTCACCCTTATTTTTCCTTTGGGGTAGACTTTTTGCCCCATATACGTCTTCAAGACAATCTCTGTAGCTTTCAAGGGTATGTGTGAAAGTAGCCGCTTGTAGTCTCTTTGATTTATGACTGTTAGAGCTGACCCTGTGTCCAATTCCATTTTCACTTGGACTCCGTCTATCTTGAGTGTAACCCAGATAGTCTGGTGATCCTCCATTTCGGTTACCTTATGTAGTTTCAGACAACCCAGCTCCTTGCTTCCGGAGTCTGTGTCACTTTTCTGTTCGTCTGAACCACTGTCCATCACCTGGTGTACCTTTTTGTACTTCTCCTGTGGGGATTTCTTACTGTTGGTTTTCTTCCCAGACCTGCAGACTCTTGCTATGTGTCCTGCTTTCCCACACTGTCTGCACACTTGGTCCTTGAACCAACAATCTTTCTGGTCATGTGTTGTTCTGCCGCAGCGATAGCACTTCCCTGTTCCATTGGACATTTCATTGGTGCCATATTCTTGCGGTCTCCGTTGTATCTCTGCAGCGCCCCTTGCAGCTGCTTCGTGTGATACTGCCATACTGAAAGCTTTGTCCAGCGTAAGATCCTTTTCCGACAAGCCGTTTCTGGGTTCCTTCACTCTGCAGCCCACACACAAACTTGTCCCTTAACGTATCTGCTAGTCCCGCTCCAAACTGGCAGTGTTTCGATAGCTTGCGCAGTTCTGTTAGGTACTCAGCATTGCTTTCGTCTTTGTGTTGGTTCCTTTTAAGAAACTTAAATCGTTCTGCTATCAGCAGCGGTGTGGGGTTTAAGTGGTCCTGTAGGATTTCTACTATGCGTTCAAAATTCTTGTTTACCGGCTTCTCTGGGATTATTAGATTTCGCAGTAACCCATAAGTTTTTGCACCCATGGAATTTAACAGATCCAGTGCTTTATTAGCACCTGGCACTTCATTCGCCCTGCAGTACACCTCAATACGTTCCACATATGTCGCCCAATCTTCGACTTCATTGTCGAACGTAGAGATACTGCCACTCTTCGGCATCCTTGGGTGTGAGTTAACTGTCAAAAATGGCACCTCCCGCACTTCCCCTTCTTCTCCGCTGGCACAAAATGGCAACTCCCGTGCTTTCCTTACTTCCCGCGCTCGCCCTTCTTCTCCGCTGTGGCTTCTCAAAATGGCGTCTCCCGCGCTCTTCCTTCTTCTCCGCGGCTCAATGGCGTCTCCCGCGCTCTCCCTGCTTCTCCGCGGCTCAATGGTGTCTCCCCTTGCTTCGCCCCGCAGACCCTGATCAGCCCGTGATCCCTGGCTGTGCTCTGCGCGTTCTTCTCTTGATATTTGTCGATGCCGCTCAGTCTAGAACCCGCCTGTTTCTTACCCTCTTTCGCTCTGGTTTGCAGTATTTTCCCTCGACGCCGCTCGGTGTTCAACCCCCGGCTGCGCCCTGCACCCTCTGTCTTACCCCGTCGACGCTGCTCGGCTCTCTCTCTGCCGTCGGTCGGCTCCAGCCGCCGCTGCTCGGGAAGGGTCTGCTCCGGACCTGTCGTCGGTCTCTTAGTGCTCGTTGTGGCTGGGGAACCAAGCCCGGCTCTCCACAGCCTCCCCAGCAAAGTTGGATCTCTGCCTGACTGCTGGGCGGTTGCTCGTGGTCAACGCCCGTGTTCCTGGCCTCGACTATTTTTTTTATTTTTTATGTTGCAGGTAGATTCGAATCGACACTCGTCGCCACTGTTGGATCCATGGTTCAGTGGATAAATAATCACACGGATGCTGTACATTAACAAATAACAGGTCTTTACTGGAGGAGGGTAATCTCTGGACTGGGGTACAGAGGCATGCGCAAAGCTTATATACCGGTGTGGTCACTGCCGGTACTACAGCATACAGGAGCTGTAAAAAGTAGTTCTGACTTAAAGGCACATACACTACAGAATTCAAACTCAGTTTGGCAAATTATCAAGAAGAAGGTTGCAGGCATCAGGCAAGCTGTTGCTGCCGATGTTGCATAAGAAAATGTATGGCTGCAAATCCAGTTTGAGGATAGCATAGTAGGTGATGTGAGAGATTTCTAAAAAGTTGTGAGAAAGTTAGAGCATCATAGGAAGTTCTGTTTCTGCTCAATTATTGATCTGAATGCAGTGCAAAGAAAGTTGGGATGGGGAGGTTGACAGTTAATTGCTAGCTGGTATAAAATAAATTGAAAAGAGAAACGATTTACACACCTGGAATAAGTCTGATCAAAGTGTTGTTGCTGTATTGTTTTCCTTTCAGTTAATGTAATGTTGATTATTTTTGCCTCCCTAAGGTACTACCTGAAGAACAACACGGAGACAGAGACACTCTGCTCAGATGAAGATGCTCAGGAATTGCTCCGGGAGAGTCATATCATACTGCTACAACTAAGCACTATTGAAGTTGCCACCCAGCTCTCCATGAGAAACTTTGAACTATTTTGTAAGATTGAACCCACAGAGTACATAGATGACTTGTTCAAACTTAAGTCAAAAACTGAATGTGTCAATCTGAAGAAATTTGAGAACATTATCAATCAGGAAACATTTTGGGTTGCAACAGAGATTCTTCGAGAACCAAACCAACTGAAAAGGATGCAGATAATTAAAAACTTTATCAAGATGGCACTGCACTGCAAGAACTTTAACTCCATGTATGCAATTATCAGGTAAAAAATATATATACCAGTAAGAGAAACTTTTACTTCTAAAAAATGTTTTTTTTTAAATCACGTTTAATTCTTGTATTCTTTGTAGGAAGGACTAAACTCTAATAATGGTACAAGTTTCTAATCACCTTTTGCTGTAAATAGAATGCAAGTAGCATAAATGTTCGATTTTAGTGCACAATCCAACTCTATCATTAAGTTCAGCGAAAATCTACCCCTACCCCAACTACCTTTGGGTTTACAACTGTTAACTAAGACCTAGAAATTCGAGTAGGCCGAAAACGTGCCGGTATCCGCGCAGGCCAAAGCTAACGGCCGCCCGCTGAAAGAACGCAGACAGGTATTTTGGTGCTGCCTGCTAATTGACATGAGAGATGTAGAGATACTGCCACTCTTCGGCATCCTTGGGTGTGAGTTAACTGTTAAAAATGGCACCTTCCGCGCTTCCCCTTCTTCTCCGCTGGCACAATATGGTGTCTCCCGCGCTTTCCTTCCTTCCCGCGCTCGCCCTTCTTCTCCGCTGCGGCTTCTAAAAATGGCGTCTCCCGTACTCTTCCTTCTTCTCCGCGGCTCAATGGCATCTCCCGTGCTCCCCTTTCTTCGCCCCGCGGACCCTGTGCAGCCCGTGGGCACTGGCTGTGCTCTGCACGTTCTTCTTTTTATATTTTTCGACGCCGCTCAGTCTAGGACCCGGCTGTTTCTTTACCCTCCCTCTCTCCGGTTTGTTTTCTTTTTCTCAACGCCGCTCGGTGTTCAACGCCCGGCTGCGCCCTGCGCCCTTCACCCTCTGTCTTACCCCGTCGACGCTGCTCGGCTTTCTCTCTGCCGTCGGTCGGCTCCAGCCGCCGCTGCTTGGGAAGGGTCTGCGCTGGACCTGTCGTCGGTTTCTTGCTGCTCGTCATGGCTGGGGAACCAAGCCCGGCTCTCCACAGCCTCCCCTGCGAAGTTCAATCTCTGCCTGACTGCTGGGCGGTTGCTCGTGGTCGACGCCCGTGTTCCTGGCCTCGACTATTTTTTTTATTTTTTTATGTTGCAGGTGGATTCGAATCGACACTCGTCGCCACTGTTGGATCCGTGGTTCAGTGGATATGCTGTTATTAAATAATCACACGGATGCTGTACATTAACAATAAACAGGTCTTTACTGGAGGAGGGTAGTCTCAAGACTGGGGGTACAGAGGCATGCACAAAGCTTATATACCGGTGTGGTCACTGCCGGTACTACAGTATACAGGAGCTGTAAAAGTAGTTCTGACTTAAAGGCACATACACTACAGAAACCACTCAAGTTCTCAACTAGCTCGCATGCAAAGTCTGAAGACCTTCCTGTGCATAATGGTCAAACAGTGAATGCAAAAGCTCTTTCCTTCTTCTATGCAATTGAATCCATAGGGTGGTCCAAATATTTCCTGCACTTTGAGGACTGTGCTTTTATTATTATTGAAACATTCACGACAATCTCAACTGTGATAAAGGTTGGTCTGAAGTATTTTCTTAAAAAATATTGATACATCTGACTGAATGTGAATCCTTCAATGTTCTAGCCTCAACTTTAATCCAGCAAATGCAGTCATCACAATGTCATATAAAGACCCAACAAGAGGGGAATTTATAATGCGCCTTTCACAACCTCAGGATGTCCCAAAGCACTTTACAACAACAACAACAACTACAACAACAATAACTTGTATTTATATAGCACCTTTAATGTAGTAAAACGTCACGAGGTGTTGCACATGAGTATTTTAAACAAAAAATTTGACACTGAGCCACATAAGGATAAATTAGGGCAGGTGACGAAATGCTTGGTCAAAGAGGTAGGCTTTATGGAGTGTACTAAAGGAAGAAAGAGAGGTAGTGAGACGGAGAGGTTTAGGCAGGGAATTCCAGAGCTTAGGGCCTAGGCAACAGAAGGCAGGGCCAATTAAGTACTTTTGAAGTGCAGTCACTATTGTAATGCAGGAAACGTGGCACCCAATAAGCGCACAGTAAGCTCCCACAAACAACAATTAAATGAATGACCAGATTGTCTGTTTCTCAGGTGTTCATTGAGGGATAAATATGACCGGGACACTGGGAGAACTCCCCATCTCTTTTGGAATAGTGCCGTAGGACCTTTTATGTCCACCTGAGAGAGGTTTAACATCTCATCTGAAAGATGGCACCTCCGACAGTGCAGCGCTCCCTCAATACTGCAATGAAGTGTAAACCTAGGCTCGGTGCACACAAAACCATTGCTGTTTCAACACAAACTAGCACTAGTAACCATCATTAAAAGGTATTTAAAGATGGTGTTGATGAAGTATTCCTTTTATCAATTCAATCAAATCTTCAATCAGCACAGCAGTGGAGAGGTAGGATTAGCTCTATTCAGTTAGTAATTTGAATCATCAGTTGAGAGCTATTTTTTCATGAAAGCAGAGAATGCATTGAAATGCTTATAAATAATTGAATATTTATGACATAATTCGCTACAAGAGAAACAATTTTGCAGCACAACTGCAGAATACAGTTACTGTAAAAGATTCTTTTTGCTCGAAGTTGCCTGCTGCACCACAGTAATTATTCGTAAAGATCTGAAATCGACCACTCCAACCTGTACTTTTATAGGCATTCTGCAGCAAATGGTATGATTTCCTAAATATGTGAAATAAATGCAGAAAATGATGGAAATACTCAACAGGTCAGGCAACACCTGTGGAGAGAGAAACAAAGTTCACATTTCAGGTCGATGACCTTTCACTAGAATTGTTTCAGGTTATCGGCCTGAAACGTTAACTTTGTTTCTCTCTACATAGATGCTGCCTGTCCTGCTAAATATTTCTAGCATTTTCTGTTTTTATTTCAGATTTCCAGCATCTGCAGTATTTTGCTTTTTAATTACTGTAAAATAAATGAACTGACCTGAAAATAATTTAATGGGATACAACAGAAAATCACTTGTCAGTAATATGGGATCTGGACTCTCAGAAACAGAAAACCTCAAGACCAGAAAAAGCCACGCGGACATTTTTTGCTTTCACTGCCCCAGTGGTAATCTGGCAGGATGGATCACCCACCCGTTGGAGCACCCGCTTGATTTTCATTCCATTGAAATCAACAGAATGAAAATTGGACAGTGTCTGTAAAGGGTAGGTGATCCACTCCTCCATTGTTCCATTTAATCAGTTTTCCTGCTGTCCTTGCAGTTGTAATCAATGATGGATTTCTCTTCAAGATGCTTGTCCAATTTGAGCTTAGAGATCAAACCTACTTGTCCCTACTCCGGTTTCCTCCCACAGTCCAAAGATGTGCGGGTTAGGTTGATTGGCTACGATAAATTGACCCTTAGTGTTAGGGGGATTAAATACGTGGGGTTACGGGGATAGGGTGGGATATGTGTTGGTGTAGGGGTTACGGGGATCAGGTGGGATATGTGTCGGTGCAGGCTCGATGGGCCGAAATGGCCTCTATCTGCACTGTGGGGTTTCTGTGATTTCTGTGATTTCACAGTTAAGTAATGCTTTCTTACGTCTTCCCTTTTTCAGCTTATACTAATGCACTCTTGTTCTGCAATCCTGCACCAAATCAAACAGTCCTAACTGATCCTCTATATCCCTAAGTCTTATTAATTTGAATACCTTCACTATATTCATCCTCAGTTGTCTCCTCGCCAACAAGAAAAGTCCTAGTTCTGCAAATTTATACATATGTTTTATTCTCTGATTTCCTAATCAGCTCTACTCTGCGCCGTTTCAAGGTCAGTTACATCCTCCCTGTAGTAATGCTTCAGGAACTGCACACAATACTCCCACAAGTGCGAATTGACTAGCACTCTATATAGTGACAGCATAACCGCCTTTGATCGACATTCTATTCAAATATTTACACAACCTAACAATGTTCCCCGTAACTTTTTTTGGATGCGCAGGCTGTGAGGCCCATTCACAGATTCGCGCATGCCTGAACTTTAACATTGCAAAAGCCAGTCCTGGGCAGTGCGGGAACGACAGAGGACTGTGCAGCCGCACAGGTTATAGGGAACGTTGCAACTTATTATACCATTTGTTTTCCTGACACCAGCCAGATATTGGCTTGATATTTTGAAAGATCAATCTACTATGGCCCCAGATCCCTTTCCTGATCTGTCTGTGTTAGTATTTTCCGATCGAGTCCTGCAATTTCTCTGCTTATTTCACATCCCTTGTGACATGAGAATAATGTGGTTATCAGGTAATCTCCCAAAATTGTTCATCTCTGTAAGCTATGGACAATATCAATAAGGTGAATTTAATAGATATTAATCAAAGGTTATTAGAAAATAAGTAAGAGGAAGATAGCCTTAAGTACCTGAGCTACTAAAGAAGTCGTATTATGCTTCCCAGTAGCAGTTGTCTTTGGCTAGACTGGGTAAAAAGAACTGCACAGCAACTCACAGTAAATGTGCAGATATGTCATGACTTGCATCCTGTTCCTGTACAGCTACAACACTGGCATCTACCTGACAAAGTGAAAAATTGCCCAAGTATGTCCTGTCCACAAAAAACATGACAAATCCATCCCGGTCAATTACCGCCCCATCAGTCTACCCTCAATCATCAGCAAAGTGATGTAAGGTGTCGTCAACAGTGCTATCAAGCGGCACTTACTCACCGATGCTCAGTTTGAGTTCCGCCAGGATCACTCGGCTCCAGACCTCACTACAGCCTTGGTCTAAACATGGACAAAAGAGCTGAATTCTAGAGGTGCGGTGAGAGTGACTGCCCTTGACATTAAGGCAGCATTTGGCCGAGTGTGGCATCAAGCAGCCCTAGTAAAGTTGAAGGCAATGGGAATAAGGGGGTAATCGCTCCACTGGCTAGAGTCATATCTAGCACAAAGGAAGATGGTTGTGGTTGTTGGAGGCCAATCATCTCAGCCCAAGGACATCGCTGCAGGAGTTCCTTAGGGCATTGTCCTAGGCCCAGCCATCTTCAGCTGCTTTATCAATGACCTTCCCTCCAGCATGAGCTCAGAAGTGGGATGTTCGCTGATGATTGCATACTGTTTTCATTCGCAGCTCCTCAGATAATGAAGCAGTCCATACTCGCATGCAGCAAGACCTAGACAACATTCAGGCTTGGGCTAATAAGTGGCAAGTAACATTCATGCCACATAAGTGCCAGGCAATGACCATCTTCAACAAGAGAGAGTCTCGCCACATCCCCATGACATTCAACGGGATTATCATCGCCGAATCCCCCACCATCAACATCCTGGGAGTCACCATTGACCAGAAACTTAACTGGACCAGCCACATAAATACTGTGGCAACAAGAGCAGGTCAGATGCTAGGTATTCTGCAGCGAGTGTCTCACCTCCTGATTCCCCAAAGCCTTTCCACCATCTACAAAGCACAAGTCAGTAGTGTGATAAAATACTCTCCACTTGCCTGAATGAGCGCAACAACACTCAAGAGGCTTGACTGCAGTGTGTACCATCTACAAGATGCACTGCAGCAACTGCCCCAAGGCTTCTTCGACAGCACTTCCCAAACCTCAGCCTTCAACTTCCACAGCCTCTTCCACCTAGAAGGACAAGGGCAGCAGGCGCATGGGAACACCACACCTGCAAGTTCCCCTCCAAGTCACACACCATCCTGACTTAAAATTATATCGTTGTTCTTTCATCGTCGCCGGAACTCCCTCCCTAACAACACTGTGGGAGTACCTTCACTACACGGACGGCAGCGGTTCAAGAATGCAGCTCACCACCACCTTCTCAAGGGCAATTAGGGATGGGCAATAAATGCTGGCCTTGCCAGCGACATCCACATCCCATGAATACATTTTTTAAAAAGATGGATGACAGTCCATTAGCAGTTTCAACAGAACAGGCACCTACTACTTCATATATGACAAACTCCCCAAACATACTCCGTCAATATCGCTCAGTCATATTGCTGCTCCCCCCATACATACTAATGGAGTTAGCAGGGCAGCCAAAGTAATCAGCTGGATGGAGCAGCAACAGGATCAGTTTGGAGGTTTGGGCTTGTTAGCTACATGAGAAATGATGATAGATTAAAAACAGCAGAAGCAGTAGTTGGAATGGCAGAAATAGTGATTATCAGGGTTATTCATGTGTTCATGAAATTCAGTTAAGGAAAAGTGAAAACACAAAACGGTGTAAATCATTTGCTTTCTATACAGTACAGGAAACTTTGGTTTATCCAGAGGTTAACTGTCCGGAATGCTCGATCCACCGGCAAAATTCAGGAGTCGGTTCAGTTTTTTTTCTTTTCGTTGCTTTTTTTTCACCAGTCAGGCTCTGCAACGTCTAGCTGAAGCTGTTGCTAAGCTACAGAGACGCTTGCAAGGTACGGCCGACTGTTTAGAAGCTGTTGCTAAGCAACAGGGTTTGTTGCCAGATACGGAAAAGCTCCGTATGTTTCAACATTAGCGCTGGTTTGTCCGGCAGTTTTGATGGGACGGCAACAGCTCGGTCCCGTCGGTGCCGGATATCACAAAGTTTCCTGTACATTGATCATGTCGAGAGAACGAGGCATATTTGTCAGGAGTGAAACATTTACACGTCTGGCAAGGAATGGGATTGTCAGGAAGGGATGCTATGCGTATAATTCAACACATGGTAATTCGATATGCAGATAAGCGACACTTGACTATATTTATGTTTCAAGATTTTAAAACATTCATTATCAACAGTGATTTTATTTTCAATTACTTCTAACTTACACCACTCTATGTTATTTTTAACATCCTTGATCAAACTCTAGAATTAGGGTTTTGTTTCCACAAAAAAATTCCATGAACGATTTCTGTATTATAAAATAGCAGGTCACTAGTTACACTACAAAAGTAGAAGAAATACATGGTGATGTCACTGTGTTTCTATAATAAGCAGAGTGTTCTTATCTAGTAGGATAACCTGTAGAATGGATTCCTGGACTAAATGCACATTAAGCAACAAATGCATCTACTTTTACGGAAAAGTGGTTCTTTTCAGAACATGACTATATTTTGTTGTGACGCGGATGCATTTAGAGCACAGATATTGTATATGGAGATCTTGAATGTCTAGTCTGTGGGCTAACATCCCACCCAGTAAAAGGCTATTTATTAAGGTCACATCAAACACTTCTCACCCTGGACTGCAAGCAATTCAGTTCGTTAGTACGTAAAATTAATAATTTATTTCTTCCTCAATTTAACAGGTCAAAAGCATAAAATGATGGTGATTTATTCAAAAGCTAAGTAAACAGATTTTTGAAGCTCATTAAGGTGAGAAATTGGATTACTAGGGAATAAATAATTAGGCATTCAGCAATCTTTACAGATATAGCATGTGGTAGATGTAGAGTAAAAATTCTTCTGTTCTGCTCCAACACTGGGGAAGATTTCCTCTCTTCACTGTAAGGTTCACAAAATTCGACAGATTCCCCCAAACCAAGAAGAGGAGAGATTTTTGGACTGTTTAAAAGAATAATGGGGGCTTAAAGTCAAAACCCCAGGATTTTGGCTATTTTAAAACGCATGTCCAGGCCTGTGGAAGGCTGCGACAAAGGAGTTGGGATGGGGCACTGTAAAACAAACAGTTTGAGTATTTGGCATAGACCAGATTGTCTGGGAATGTTCTGGACCATCTCAGTCATTCATACATAAAGACAATAGGCCTACGGAAGGACAGTCCCCGCCAAAATTACAGAACCATCAAGAATATGAATAAGACAGTACATGCCACTAATCAACAAACGGGACCCTGACCCCAGCAGGAGAAGACAATCGAACAACAGTTTAACCACTCAGAGAAACATCCAAAACCACTTCACACACTTAAACCGATTTCGAAGCAATCCCGAAACTAGTGTAAAATCAATTAAATGTAGATGGGACCAAGTCGAAACTCAGTAAAGAATTTAAAACTATTAAAGTTAACGAGCCCGCCAAAATTAAGAATGGGCCAGAGAAGATTTGGTGGGCAGATAAGCAAAGCCTCAGACGGTAAAATTGAGGCCTGCTTTTACACAGAAAACAGTTCATCCAGCATCATCGAACATTCATCCTCATCATCACAGCAGTCGAAGAATTGGAGGCTTGAGGAAAGGAGAAAGGAATCACGGCAACCAAGGGCCTCAAGAAACCAACAATTAACAATATTACCAACAACTAGGTAATATTGTGCCACCGCGACCAACAAGAAACCAACCTGGAAGAAACCGAAGATTCACAAGTTTGTTTCCACTTTACAAGCTATCCTGACTTACCCCTGGGTAAGATTTGTTGAAAAAGACTCTAAACCCATACCTAACCAAAGGAAATTGGGTACTTACCCGATAGATCCAATACGCACCCGACCGCATCAGCGGACACGCGAAGACCGAAAAACCAATGCAGGTGAAGTCTTCCACCATGTCCGGGGTACGGCAGGCCCCAACCACCACACCTAAAGAGAATCCCGAAATCGCAAACCTCTACAACTGTCAAGAAAGTCATTTGGTGAGCATTTCCCTGGTCCTCTGGAATCCAACCTAGTTAGTGTAGTGGGATTGGGAGGGGTGAAGTATTTTGTCTATTGTCATTCTCCCTCGTATATTCCAAAGTGTTCCCCCTTTTAAAGTGATAAGATTATTGTGTTGTGTATATTTTCCTGTCTCAAATAAAAATCCAAGTTTTTTTCACCAACTCAGGTGTCTGTTGCAATTTCATTACAACCCCCAAATAAGTCCAAAGTCTGGAACCAAGGGAGTGGGAGTGATTCGAACCGCTCAGGGAGTCAGAGGCAAAGCTGACCACACACACCACCCCTTACAGAAAATGGCGACCGAGGCAGGACTTTGGCAAAAGGGATGTAATGCAATAGACCCTGTGTTTGACGAAAGAACGAAGATGGAAGTGAGGATTTCCTCTTATGTTTTTGAGAAAGTGAATATCACCAAGAAATGGGTGACCAGTCTGTTGCGCGCTGAGCGTCCCATGGACGCTGCAGCCAAATGGACTGACAGCAAGGATCATAAGAAGTCGGTGGAAAAGGCCATCTGCTTGGTCTGCGCCCTATGACAGATCCAGCTTTTAGATCAACACATTAAAGTGTTAACAAAAGAGCTGCAGGAGGCAGCCAAACTGTCTCAAGCAAGAACTATATCAAGGGAGGGATTACTGCAGGAATTACAGGCCCAAAGTCAGGAGAAGTTACAGATAACGGAGACACACAGGAACAGACATGAGTATTTTCAGTGTCAAGTCACCGAGGCTAAAAGCAATGAGTTAGTGTTAAGAGAGGAGAACGGTCGCCTAACCAGACAGTTAAAAGAACAGGAGGAAAGGTTAAGAGATATGCAGGCAGCTTATAAAGTAGCAAGCACTAGGGATTTTGAAGCGGGAGATCACGGCCCCTGTCAAAAGCAGATCAACAGTTTAAAACTTGCTCTGTCCCAGGGCAAAGGGCATGGTACGCCTAGTGAGCCCGGGTGTGGCCCGGGTGGACGTGGAAGTAGAAGGAGAAACTGTTCAGACGTCACCTGTGGTGCCGGGGAACAACCCGGTTGGGCAGCAGGAGGGACAAGTAATTTGTAGGGAGGGCAGGGAGGAGTGCACACCACCACCACCTGTGGCGCCGGGTTTTGACTCGGTTTGGCAGCAGGCAGAAGTGGGCAAACAAATGCAGGAAAGGTCAGAGCCGGGGCCGATGTGCCCGGCTCGGCAGCAAAAGTTTGGTCCGCCCGGCGGTGGTGGGGGCCAGGGGCCCCTTAAAAGCCAATTCGTGATTCCCCACGGTACCCAACAGCTTAGGGCTATGGTAAGCCACCTGAGCAAACTCACCCACAAGGGAGACCCCTCAGTCCACTTCATGGAAGTGGAACAAGCAGCAGGCATCAATGAGTGCGAAGACTCAGAAATGGCCAAAATGCTTCTGTTCTCTTTGGATGGCAAGCTGTACCAGTCCCTCTCTGCTGAGAGCAAGAAGGGACAGGGCGGGTACGCTGCCATCCGGGAGCAAGTTCTGGAGGCGATGGGGATGAACGGTAGTCCTTTCTCCTGGGTGGAGAAGACTACACAGTTAGCAGGGGAGACCCCACAGGCTTTCGCAGACAGGCTGTGGCCTGTGTATAAGAGTGCCTGTAATGGGGGTCTCGACCGGACTAACTTGAACCAGGACGAGCTGGCCCACTGGCTCCGGAGTCTGGTGGCAAAGAGCTTGCCGCAGATCAGAGCCAAGGCTGAGCTGTGGTTCGACCCAAAGGGCCCCCAAGTCACCGAGGAGACAGTGGTAGGACAAATGACACTGGCTTACCGCAACGGTAGAGGGGTAGAGGAACCACAAACAAAAGGAAAGGTTCACGAGTTAAAACCAAGCCAAAGTAAGAAGGAATGGCACCAGGAAGGGGGTAACCCTTCCGATATGAGGCGTAACTGCTTCGGGTGCGGGAACAGTGGGCACTGGAGAAGGGACTGTAGAAATCCTTGGAAGGATAGTGTGGGGAAAAACTCCCCAGCTCCTGCCCCAAAGACAGAAACATCGACCTCTCCCCCCACAGTTGATTCATTAGTAGCTGCACTTCGAGTTTTGCTGGCTGGCCTAGGGAGGGTAGCCACAGCCACGGGTGCTTTAACTCCATCTGCCCCACTTAACACAGACTTATGACTAGAGCCAGCGCAGACTG
Organism: Somniosus microcephalus; assembly: GCF_052327205.1. Taxonomy (NCBI): domain Eukaryota; kingdom Metazoa; phylum Chordata; class Chondrichthyes; order Squaliformes; family Somniosidae; genus Somniosus; species Somniosus microcephalus. The sequence continues at coordinate 83,589,239 of NC_140988.1, forward strand.
TCTATCTGTGTCCCCTTGAGTACGATGTATGGAAGAGACCGCTTGTTAAGATGGAGGTGGAAAAGGTGAAAGGGACCTATCTGTTGGACATGGGAGCATCGAGCAACATAGTCTATTCAGATAGCCCTGCCACCTCACCTCTGTCTAACGGGGTCCCGTACAGCTTAGTGGGGATTTACAGGTAACAAGCAGGTTGGCTCATTCTCCATCCCTCTGTCCATTCATTTGGGAGCACTCCACACCAAGTGGACTTGTGTTTTAATGAAGTGGGAGCAGGGAGGGAAAGGGATCCTAGGGGCTGATTTTATTATAGGCCACAGGATTCTAGTGAACCTTAGGAACCAATGTCTGTGGGGAACATACACCAGCAAAGAAAGTGAAGTGGCAGTTATCCCAGACAAACAGGGCAAGGGGACCTTGTGTACCCTAAAACCCAAGGAGGGTTATGACCTTGAACAAATGGTCAGTAACACTCCAGTGGAGTACCAGGCATTTGTGCGAGCTCACCTCGGCGCATTTGCCACTCATAAGCACGATTGTGGGAGGGTGAATGGGGTCGAAGTAAGTGTAGACGGGGACCCCATGACCCGACCACAAAAGCAGTATAATTTCCCCAAGGAAGCGGAGGCAGACATGGAAACGGCCATGACCTCTCTGGTCAAACAGGGGGTATTGAGACCGATAGCCACCCATGTAAACACTCCACTGTGGCCGGTTAGGAAACCGGACAACTCCTGGAGCGCCATGGTGGACTATCGGGTACTCAATAGGAACATCCCCGCCTGTGCACCCACGGTCGCAGCTGTCGCCGACCTCATTGGAAGTATTCCAGCCTCCGCGACCACCTTCACGGTGCTGGATATTTCCAACGGGTTTTGGTCCATCCCTCTACAAAGAGAGGGCCAGTACAAGTTCGCCTTCACGTTTAAAGGCCAACAATACACCTGGAACTGCCTACCACAGGGTTTCCACAATAGCCCCAGTATTTTCCACCAGTGTATGGCAGATTGTTTAAAGAGCTTCAGCCGGCCCCAACAGTTAGTTCAGTATGTGGATGACCTGTTCCTATTCACCGATGAAGGAGAGGAACACGGTCCGCTACTGGCTGAACTGCTGGAGTTGCTCATTCAGGAAGGCTTTAAAGTAAACCCCAAGAAGGTACAGATCGGCCGACAGGAAGTAAAATTCCTAGGGCTGGCTGTGCACGCAGGGGAAAGGGCCATCGATAAACCCAGAAGGGAAGCAGTGCAGGAGTTACCAGCCCCCAATATAGTGACAGGAGTGAGATCTTTTCTAGGGCTAACTGGGTACTGCAGAGATTTTATTGAGGATTATGCGGTCACAGCAGCCCCTCTGCTCCGACTCCGACATAAGGGAGTGGAGTGGGTTTGGGATGAGGGTTGTGAGGCAGCATTTGTAAAACTCAAGCAAAACCTGCAGACCGCGCCGGTTCTAGGGGCTATTGATGGGGAAAAGGAGCTTTTCTTGGAGGTAGCAGCCAGCGGGGACAGTCTGGGTGCAGTGCTGCTACAGGAGCGGCACAGTCAGCTCAGACCGGTGGTTTACTCCTCCAGGATACTCACGGATGTGGAAAAGGGCTATTCCAGCTGTGAGAGGCACCTCCTCGCCACTCACTGGGCTGTGAAAAGATCATTGATCTTCACAGGCACCTCGCCCATCACCCTCCTCACCCATTACACGCCCAACCAAATGCTCCTAGATGGGAGAATTAAAGTTGGGACAGTGAGCAGTCTGCTGGACCCTGCTTCTCTCCCAGATGGACCTAAGGGTGAAAGGTCTCTGCGAGCCGAAGCTCGCAGCCAACATGATTTATCCAGGGACGGCCCACCGGTGTTCCATTGAAAGAGTATGGGAAGTCAACATAGGTTTTCGGGCCGGGATACACTCCACAGGCTGCGAAATCTATGTGGACAGTTCGAGCACAGTATCTGCTGGAAAACGACTCACAGGGTGTGGAGTTTATGACCCAGGGGCAGACATTGCCCTGTCAATTAAACTCCCCAGCACCATGAGCGCCCAGCAGGCTGAACTGTCCGCGGTAGTGTACGTGGTTACACACCCTGAGAATTTCCCTACCCCGTACACGATTTGCTCGGACAGCATGTTCACATGCAATTCGTTTACGGAATACCTGGCCATTTGGTCCCGTCGGGGATACACCTCCGCTGATGGGAGACCCCTGGTAGTCAAGCCTCTGCTGGAGAAAATCATGACAGCCGTAGGGGAGGAAGGGAAGGTCTATATCCATAAGATTAAGGCCCATTCAAAGACAGAACCCATGCGGGAGGGCAACCAAAAGGCAGATGAATTGGCCAAGCAGGGAGCTAGGGAAGGAGAGTTTTGGGACCCCTACCAGACTGGTTCGGTAGCCGCAATCCGGGACAAGGGAGGCACATAGGGGGTAGCTTTGGTCCTGGACATAAAGCAGGCCCAGGTATGGGATCCCGTCCTCAGAGCCGTTCTGAACGCGCTCACAAAAGGGGAGAAAGTAGAGGGCCCGTACGGTACAGCAGCCATCACCGTCAAGGAAGGCATGCTGTTCAGGGGGGAGCAATGGGTAGTGCCGCAGCAGCACCAAAGGGAATTCCTCCAACTGGCCCACGATGGTCCAGGAGTGGGGCATCCCGGGCCTGAGGCCACCTGGCAGCGGGTGGAACAGGCAGGATGGTGGCCAGGACTGAGGGAACAGGTCCGCGAGTTCTGTGCCAACTGTCTGGTGTGTGCTGCTAATAACCCTGACCCCCAGAAAAGGAAGGTATCTTTGGGACACACCAGGAGGGTAGAGCGACCATGGCAGTTGATCCAGATCGATTACATCGGGCCCCTACCCACCTCACAGGGAGGCTACAAGTACTGCCTAGTCCTGGTGGATGTGTTCTCAAAGTGGGTGGAAGCTTTTCCCTGCCGTACAGCTACCGCATTGGGTGCAGCCAAGATCCTGGTCAGGGAATTGTTCTCACGATGGGGACTCCCACAGTATGTGGAGTCTGACCAAGGGAGTCACTTTACCGGACAGGTCATGCAAGAGGCCCTCATGGTACTCGGCATTGAGGGGAAATGGCACATCACCTACAACCCACAGTCATCGGGTCCTGTGGAGCGTTTAAACCGCACTATAAAAGAAAGGCTGTGCAAGGAGACGGGAGACTCACCCAAGAAGTGGGTGGAAGTCTTACCGTTGGTCCTAATGGGGATCCGAGCCAGCCAGTCAAAAAACACGGGGTATTCCCCACACGAGCTGATGACTGGTAAGGTTATACGGAACCCCACCCATGTGCTAGCCCCGGTGCTCACAGAAGGTCAGCTCAGAGAGGTGAACCAGGACAGCTTCGTCAGGAATCTGTTTGAACACCTTAAACAGATTCACTGGCAGGCTGCTAGCAACATGGGAAAACAGCACCGGAGTAACCGATTGCTGCTAGAACCCAACAAGTACCACGAGTGGGAGATAGGGGATCAGGTCATGGTGAGGAACTTTGCCCGGTTGGGAAGTTTCGAACCATTGTATATGGGGCCGTACAGCATTGTGGATAAGGCAAGCCCCATGGTTTATGCCATAAAGATGCCCCGCCGCACAAAGTGGTTCCACATTAACCAGTGTAAACTGTTTAAACCCGAGAAAGGGGAACGGCCAGAAAGGGTGAACCGTTTTAAAAATAGAGATCATCAGCCTGCAGCTGTGGCAGACTCACAGACCGCACCGGAGGGAGCAGTGGCTTGTGTTACTGGAGGGGTCCTCCCACCAATTATTTGGGACGCGCCCCCAGTAGCCGGAGCCTTAAGGAGGTCTCCTCGCATACCACAGCCTAAACCACCGTGGTCACCCGAGTATCAGTTCAAACGGTCTAGACCCGGGAGGGCCACAACCCAAAAGGGAATGCCCAAGGTAAGGGATCAGCCTAAAAATAGGGATCCCCATCCTGCCGCCTCCAAAGGTGAGGGACTCACAGGAGAGGTAGCGGTGGGCAGAGAGAGAGAGAAGGGTCGCCAGCCTGCGGCATCAGGCTGCGCGGAACCCACAGGACAGGATAGGGACTTGGCAGCCACACAGAAGGGGGTAGTGTGCTGCAGCACAGGAGGGCACACTCCTCCGGTCAGTTGGGAAACGGAAAATCCCACAGTTCTTTTAAGAAGGACTCTCTGGGTCCGGTGGCACAGGTCACCTTACACCCAAGCGTACAAGCTGCCCAGATTCCACAAAAGGCAGAGGCCTAACAGGAATTAGCCTGGCCATCCGGAGACGGGCGGCGGATATATATAACTTTTAGTTTAAGAGTGTTTTTACAGTTTGGAATTTTAAAATTAATTTTAGTTTGTGATAAGTTTAAGTTTTTGGAAATTTTGATAACTGTGTCAGGCCAGAGAACCTTCTCGGGACATGGCTATCTGTTTTATGTGCCCCTACAGAAAGGAAATCGGGATGAGAAAGGTGCTGCTCCTGGTCGCCCTGGTAGGGGTGAGCATCAGTGATCGAGGAGACATGGAGAACTCCCACATCTATGGCTGCTCGGGAGGGAGAGCACCGATCATTACCGCAGGGGGTGGCGAACATGGTGTGGAGGAGCTCGCCATCGACTTCCACGAGGGAAGGTGGCCAGGGTGGCTGGGGTCTAACTCGACTCAATACTCCAGCCAGACCGGGTTCACGTACGGGGAGGCTTCCATCCTGTGCCCCAGGGTACAGGTCGTTGCTACAAGGGTTAGTGTCACCGAGGGGAAACGTGTGTGTTTGACATGAAAGGAATGGATTCCCTTGGATAGGTGGTGGTGGCTCAGAATGCTAAGCAAGAGTATAGGAAGCCCTGCAGTCAATTGGGAACAATTGGGGAACAATACGCATCGGACAATTACAGGGACCCGAGGGGGAGTGAGTGTGTGCTGGGACAAGTGGTGGAAGCCGGATCAGGGAGTTTATGTTTGTATGTGGGGGTCAGAGAAAGTCTGCCCACAGGCATATCCATCATTTTCCACAGGCAATGGCAAGATGCTGGGGAGGGGATGGGGTGGGATTCTAGCCTGCATGCGTGCGCGATCCCACACTCCCCAATCCCAGTCAATGTCACTGAACTCGTAACCCGCCCCCGGAAGCCCCTGCCCACGACTTCACGGACTATAGTACAGAGGTGTCCTACCACCACCAAGGGACCAGAGAATGGTTTAGTCCTAGTGCCAACCGATAAGTTACTGTACCAGGGGGTACACTGTGCAGTAGCCTCAGTGATCCTGAACCTGACCGAGGTACACTTACCTGAGTGGTTCCCTAAGGAGACAGAACAGTTGTACCAAGCCCTGCTGAAGGAAATGTTTAGAAAATTTTATGAATTCGACTTTGCCAGGGTAGACAAAGCGAAACTGTACAGTTTACACCCTGAGCATACTATGGGCGCAGGGAGACAAAGGAGGGGGACCTGGAATGACATTTTCACTGATTATAGTACAGGATCCTCAGTAGTAAACAGCCTAGATGATATAGAGTTACAAACACAGATAAAGGGGGAGAAATTCGGTGGGCTGCGCCACCAGTTAGCGCCTAAAGAGGCCACTCAGTGGCTTTAGCGCCACTGGCCACGCCTCCCACGATATTTTGCTGGGGCGCTAATGGCGGCATTAGCCTGTTGCGCTGCGCTGCCACCGATGGCGTCATCGGTGTGCGCAGCGCCCCGCTACCGCCCCGATCGTGTTATTTGGCAGCGACCACCTCTGTAGCACCGCTCGCTAATCGCGCCCGGTTCACGGGGCCTACCTGTGTCGGCAGTGGTGCAAATTAAGGTGGAGGTGCGGGGCGGCCGTTTTTTTCGGCGGCCGCCTGCCAGCACCTCCGTCCCCGGCCTCCTGTTCTCCCCCCGTGGCATTGCCGGCTGTTTTCCGAGAGCCCGGCACTTCTCCTTGGTGCCGGGCTCTTTTGCCGGCACTCGCGATCGCTCATCGCGCTGGTGCAGGCCCCTCCCCCTTAAGAATGGGAGAAAGGCCTGCAGTACCGCAGCGCGCCGTGCCACAGCGTGTGGCGCTGCGGCACGTTGCGCTGTGATATTCAGTTTCAGCGCTCTAAGAGGGACGCGGAGCGCCTCGAGCCTCGCCCCGTGTCCCTCTTGGGGCGCTCAAGCTGAATTTCCGGCGATCACTGCTGCTCCGATCGCAGCGCAAAATCTGGCGCCCAAGCGAGCTTGGCGCCCCGTTTGCGGCTCCACCCAATTTCTCCCCCAAATGGTTTAAAGACCCAGTTAAGAAAAATCCTAACAGAGGAGAACACAGTGGTAGGCTCAGAGCTACACGAGGACCAGGCTATGATGGTCCAATTAAAAGAGATAATTGCTGAGCTGGAAGAACATTGGGATCATTCAAGGGGGTGCACACGTCCGTTTCGCAGAGGCCCCACCTTATGTCATAAAGTGGGAGCACGCTATGACAGGTACAGACCTCTCCGGGTGCTGGAGCCAGGGAGCACACATAATACTGTGTCCCCAGCACTTGAATGCCTATTCGAGACCACAGTGCGGGATTAAAGCTGCTGGCACACAGCCTGTGAACGGTACCATGGAGGTAATGGCACAAGGCCATGTTTCCCCACAGGTAGCATTCATAGGGGGTGGGACATATTGTGTCACCACAAGTGCGCCCCACTACGGGCATGGACAGCACATCTGGTGTCTGGTGAGTGACAGCAGTTTCTGACTTAAACCCGAGGCAGAAGTTCAATTGGCCCAGGAACAGATTGTACCCATCCCTGAACACACAACTGTTCACCTCACTGTCAGGGAAATCATTACCAACCTGCAAAATTACATAACACATTTCGGCTGTGAAATTCCTCTTCTACCAGAACATCTTACTGCCCTATTGAAAGCAGTGGTCATCTCACAGAAACATTTCTATATATTAGAACAAAAGAGGCTCGAGATAGGGGCCAAGATCTTGGATATCGTAGTTCCACCTTGGTGGGACATTTTTGAAAATATAGAGGTCCCTTTTTGGATTCGAATGGCTTCACACATTTTAGTGGTTTGCCAGCTCGGTATAGTTTTCTACTTGTTGTACACAAAGTGCAAGGGAAGGGACAGGATGCTCTGCTCTCAACATGAGGGAGCATGGGACAAAAATTAAAATAAAGTTGACAACCAGGTATAAAACAAACCTTAACCATCATTAAATATAAAGTTTGATGAGTGTGTGTGTCGTGTGTGTGTAATTTTTCCAAGTGGACCCCCTCCGTGCTTGGATGTGAATGTAATCGAATTTTTCGTACCTTGTATATCTGTTAAACACTACTCCTAAAGGGGAATGGGAGAGTGTTTTGTTTTGGGTTTTAGTTTAGATAATACAGGGGAAGGTTGGCTCCCGGGGATCAGAATTTTTCTCACCCAGTATGATACTATAGTGTTTAAAGTATCACAGGGGGCTGTGTAAGGTTCACAAAATTCTACAGATTCCCCCAAACCAGGAAGAGAAGAGATGTTTGGACTGTTTAAAAGAATAATGGGCCAAAAGGGGTTTAAGTCAAAACCCCAGGATTTTGGCTATTTTAAAAAGGCATGTCCAGGCCTGTGGAAGGCTGCAACAAAGGAGTTGGGATGGGGCACTGTAAAACAAGCAGTTTGAGTATGTGGCATAGGCCAGATTGTCTGGGAATGTTCTGGACCGTCTCAGTCATTCATACATAAAGACAATAGGCCTACGGAAGGACAGTCCCCACCAAAATTACAGAACCATCAAGAATATGTGTAAGACAGTACATGCCACTAATCAACAAATGGGACCCTGACCCCAGCAGGAGAAAACAATCGAACAACAGTTTAACCACTCAGAGAAACATCCAAAACCACTTCACACACTTAAACCGATTTCAAAGCAATCCCGAAACTAGTTTAAAATCAATTAAAAGTAGATGGGACCAAGTCGAAACACGATAAAGAATTTAAAACTATTAAAGTTAACGAACCCGCCAAAATTAACAATGGGCCAGAGAAGATTTGGCGGGCAGATGAGCAAAGCCTCAAATGGTATAATTGAGGCCTGCTTTTAAACAGAAAACAGTTCATCCAGCATCATCAAACATTCATCCTCATCATCACAGCAGTCGGAGAATCGGAGGCTTGAGGAAAGGAGAAAGGAATCGCGGCAACCAAGGGCCCCAAGAAACCAACATCTAACAATATTACCAACAACTAGGTAATATTGGGCCACCGGGACCAACAAGAAACCAACCTGGAAGAAACCGAAGATTCGCAAGTTTGTTTCCACTTTACAAGCTATCCTGGCTTGTTGAAAAAGACTCTAAACCCTATACAGGCAAGAGAGATCATTCTAATCCCATCAGTCTACACTGGACTCAAAAATGAAGTGAGAACACAACATTCTAACCTGCGGCAACATCACGATTCGGTAAAACCAAAGTTTACATGTTACTCTAAATCTATATCTCTGATGTATTTAACAGTAAATATTTATACATTTTTTGTCTCAAGGCTATTAATCTCTTTTTTTGCCAATTGAATAATAATTTACTGGTCGGCGGGGTCAAAAGAAGTGGAATAATTACATTAATAATTCAAGTAGCCGTTTGGGTTCATGTGGAGCCTCACTTTTTTCATTAGTGTTTAAATTCTAACAACTCTCAGGGATTTTTCCCCCTACGGATAAGAGTTAATCATATTATCATTCATTTATAATAGCCCATTTTTTATAGTGAGGGAGTATTAAAAAATTGCAATATTAATCCAATGCCGAATTTGCTGTACTCAGCCAACAATTCACAAACATTGATTTGAAATAACTATTTCTATGTACCACATAGAATAAATTTAGTGAGAACGCAGTTTCTTCCCCCTCATAATAACATAAGAGAATGCATATGGAACATCTGTCCAACTGATACAACAAGCAGTAATCTCATTTTGGAGTTAAATTAACACTCACCTGGTGTGGTGTTAAAATCAAGAATGCAATTATGAGACTGCAGCAGGTTAGAATTACTGGACGATGAGGTGCCGCTTACCGGCAGTGCAGGTGCTATATGTCTAGACTGCTTCAGCCCTACTGTGCTGTCATCCTGGGACTGACCAATACCAATATCACTGTAAGAAGCAATAGAAACACAAGTAAATAATGGATCAATGTTGCAAATCTTAAACCACAAATCTGATGTAAAAAAAACATATCACACAGTATTTACAGCACAGAAACAGGCCATTTGGCACAACAGGTCCAAGCCAGTGTTTATGCTCCACACGAGCTTCCTCTCACCTTACTTCATCTCACCCTATCAACATATCCTTCTATTCTTTTCTTCCTCAAGTACTTATCTAGCTTCCCCTTAAATTCATCAATGCTATTCGCTTACCTACTCCATGTGGTAGCAAGTTCCACATTCTAATCACCTCTGAATAACAAAGCTTAGATGATTACAGGTACAACACCGGTAATCCGGCACCCTCGGGACCAGGCCGGTGCCGGACCACTGAAAATTCCGAACCACTGAAGGTGTCGAAAGTCACCACGAACACCGCTACCACCTGCTCCTCCTCTTCCTGCTGCTGCCCTCCCTGTGCCGCCGCCGACCCCGCCGCCCACGGGCTGCTCGGGCTCGGGCTCCATCGCTCCGCCGAGCCATCGGTGATGCTGCGCTGAACCTGACCCGGCAGCGGTCCCGGGACCCGAGCCGGACCCATCCCAGGGAGGGAATGTGATAGCAGGACCTTCCTCGTGCCAGGCCACTGAAGGTGCCGGACTGTCGGGTGCCGGATTACCGGTGTTGTACCTGTATCTTATATTTCTGGCCCCTAGTTTTGGACTCCCCCACAAGTGCAAACATCTTCTCTACATCTACCCAATCAAACCCCTTCTTAATTTTAAAGACCTCCATCAGGTCACCTCTCAGCCTTCTCTGTTCTAGAGAAAAGAGTCCCAAGGTGGTTCAGTCTTTGCTGATAGTTATAACCTCTCAGTTCTTGTATCATCCTTGGAAATCATTATTGAACCTTCCTCAGTGCCTCTATACCCTTTTGGTAAATGGAGACCAGAACTGAGCACAGTACAGTACTCAAATTGTGATCTGACCAAGGTTCTACATAAGTTTAACATAACTTTCCTGCTTTTGAATTCTATTCCTCCAGAAATGAACCAAAGTTTTGTTTAATTTTTTTATGGCAGGTATATCTGATTCTACTTCTTTTAAACTGTCAGCAACTTTTAATTCATACTTGCAAAGTCATTACTAGCAGTACATTCATTAGTTTTTCCTACATTGATACATCCACAATCTCTAATCTAAAGCACATATGGCAACTTTGTTTAAGTCCCAGTGTCTATCTCTCCCTTTGTGTCTACAGTTAAGTTGTATTGTTTTAATTCCTAGATTTATGCAGTTTTCCCAGAAAAATGTGACAACTGGCTTCTGTGTTCCTAGACTAGCAAGATGAAAAACAATCAGCCAGACTTTCCACTGTCAATAACTCTTCAGTGACCCTTGCTGAAATGGGCAGATGTGTGGACATCGGATAAGAACAATGATGTTCCAGCTAATAAACCACCTGTCCCACTCTTTAGGCTGACACAAGAAGAATAACCAATGTGAGGACCGATGGCACTTTCAAAGAAGGAAGGGAGATGGAGGAGAAAATAGGGAAAATAAAGAAAGCAAAATATACAGGCAAGCCCTGAAGTTCTACTGCATTCATTTAAAAATATTTTTCATTCATTTTGAACTTGGAAGAAATACGAAAGTTAGAAACATTTTCCAAAGCAAATCAATGTAGATCTTCAAAGGAAACATAATCAATGTAAAAAAAAATGAAAACCTCCGCTCCAACGTTTAAAACAATTTTTTTTAATTATTTCATTAAATTACTAAAATGCTAGAAACTTTGAAAGTACAGGGTATTGGGGACCGTAAAGACTGTTCAGTAATGAATGATTTAGATTCACTTCAAAATAAATATGAAAGTACAATTAACTTATGGAGTTTTACAATAGATTTAACTATAAGTTCCTTGAAACTAAACAAAGACAATAATTAATGGGAAACTCAAATTTTCACTTTTGACTCAAACTCACTTTTTAAAATCAACAGGTTAGTCATAACAACTCAGCCATGAAAATGAAACATTACTCAATATTAAAACATGTACAGTTAGCACTATTAGAATAAGGCCCTTTTAACATATGGTGTGATTAAATCAATACACCCACAAGATTCCATGCTGAAAACACACACTAACAGCTTGTAGTACTGTAGACATAAAGGGTGGGATGCCATGTACAGAAGAGACTCTGCTTTCTTATGAGTGAAGTGAAATAGAGTTATTTCAGACCACAGTGGTTGAACTCTTACCCAAATAGTCCCCTGAAGAGGGATTTGCAGAGTAAAAGGAAGAGAAAAAAATAAGTGACCAACAGAAAGACAAGACATCTTCTATATATATAAAAGAGCTCTTCTGTCTGTCTTTCTGTCTGTCTGTCTGTCTGTCCGTTCTCTATACGTTTGAAAGTTATAGAGCGTACCTACACGCACGTCACATCACGATTACGGACCGGTCATAGGCATATTTTCTTTTCCGTCAGACAAAAATCGTGCCCGCGGTATCCCAAAAACGTTCAAAATTCCGCTCATTAAATGGGAAAAGTTCCGCTCATTTGCTCATTAGCATTGAGTGACATGAAGGTTGACCAATCGTGTGGTCGAGCGACCTGACAGTTGACCGATGGTTGACCAATCGCTGCGTCTCGGGGGCGGGTTCATTGCGCGTGCGGGCGGGCCATCCTACAGTTGAGTGTTGAGTGACAGGACGATTGACCAATCCTACAGTTCAGTGACCTGATGGTTGACCAATCGGTGCGTGTGTGGGCGGGCTTTATCATTCTGAACCGAGGTGAGTGTCCGCCATCTTGATTCTTCACGATTTTTTTTCCACACTTTCTGTGTGTTAGGGAACCAAGGTAAATATTTGAATTATGTGTTAGGGAATTAAATAACAATTTATTTGAGTTTTAAATTGTATTTAGCAAAAGTAGGAAATGAAGTGATCCCCTGCCCTTCACCCGGAGGCTCGCCTACTTTGACGGCCGTTTCGAGCGGCTGTGCCGGCGCCGGGCGCGGCCTAGCAACCCGGGAAGCCTGGGCCTCGAGTTCAGCGCTCCGCTCTAACCGCCGCCGTCCCCCCCCTCCTCCTCACCCTCGTGCAGGGGGGACTCGGGGCTGCTCTCCGCCCGCTGCAGGCAGGCCTGAAGCTGAAAAAATTTCTCTCTCTCTCTCTCTCTCCTCTTCCCTCTCTCTCTCTCCTTCTCCTCTTCCCTCTCTCCCTCTCCTTCTCTCTCTCCTCTTCCCTCTCTCTCTCCTTCTCTCTCTCTACTTCCCCCTCTCTCTCTACTTCCCCCTCTCTCTCCTGCCGTGAGTGCGGGACCGGCAAAACCGGCGCTTTTGAAACAGCTGTCCCCGATCGCAATCGGACACGGGAGTCTGCAGCCCGGCCAACCGGGTCCAAAGGCCCGCCACGTTCACCAGCAGGAACCCCGGGCTCGCTTCAGAGCGCTGGGCACCCGGCCTCCCGTTGTTGGAGTGACTCCGTTCTGCTACCGAGGTGAGTCCGGCCGGGCCTGAGGCGCTAGCGAGGGAGAGGGCAGGCAGGGAGACAAAGGAAAGGAGGGAGAGGAGAGGGGGAGAGGGAGAGTGTGTGAGTTAGAGGGGGGGAGAGTGTGTGAGGGAGAGGGGGTAGTGTGTGTGTGTGAGGGAGAGGGGGGGGTGTGAGGGAGGGGGGAGTGTGAGGGAGGGGGGGAGTGTGAGGGAGAGGGGGGGAGTGTGGGGGGAGTGTGTGTGTGAGGGGAGGGGGGAGTGTGTGTGTGAGGGAGGGAGGGGGGGAGAGTGTGTGGGAGGGAGGGGGGGAGTGTGTGTGTGAGGGAGGGGGGGAGTGTGTGTGTGAGGGAGGGGGGAGTGTGTGTGTGAGGGAGGGGGGGAGTGTGTGTGTGAGGGAGGGGGGGAGTGTGTGTGTGAGGGAGGGGGGGAGTGTCTGTGTGAGGGAGGGAGGGGGGGAGTGTGTGTGTGAGGGAGGGGGGAGTGTGTGTGTGAGGGAGGGGGGAGTGTGTGTGTGTGGGAGGGGGGGAGTGTGTGTGTGAGGGGGGGGAGTGTGTGTGTGAGGGAGGGGGGAGTGTGTGTGTGAGGGAGGGGGGAGTGTGTGTGTGAGGGAGAGGGGAGTGTGTGTGTGTGGGAGGGGGGAGTGTGTGTGTGAGGGAGGGAGGGAGAGTGTGTGTGTGAGGGAGGGGGGAGTGTGTGTGTGAGGGAGGGGGGAGTGTGTGTGTGAGGGAGAGGGGGGAGTGTGTGTGTGAGGGAGGGGGGAGTGTGTGTGTGAGGGAGGGGGGGAGTGTGTGTGTGAGGGAGGGGGGAGTGTGTGTGTGAGGGAGGGGGGGAGTGTGTGTGTGAGGGAGGGGGGAGTGTGTGTGTGAGGGAGGGGGGGAGTGTGTGTGTGAGGGAGGGGGGGAGTGTGTGTGTGAGGGAGGGGGGAGTGTGTGTGTGAGGGAGGGGGGGAGTGTGTGTGTGAGGGAGGGGGGGAGTGTGTGTGTGAGGGAGGGGGGAGTGTGTGTGTGAGGGAGGGGGGAGTGTGTGTGTGAGGGAGGGGGGAGTGTGTGTGTGAGGGAGGGGGGAGTGTGTGTGTGAGGGAGAGGGGGGAGTGTGTGTGTGAGGGAGGGGGGGAGTGTGTGTGTGAGGGAGGGGGGAGTGTGTGTGTGAGGGAGAGGGGGGAGTGTGTGTGTGAGGGAGGGGGGGAGTGTGTGTGTGAGGGAGGGGGGGAGTGTGTGTGTGAGGGAGGGGGGAGTGTGTGTGTGAGGGAGGGGGGAGTGTGTGTGTGAGGGAGGGGGGAGTGTTTGTGTGAGGGAGGGGGGGAGTGTGTGTGTGAGGGAGGGGGGAGTGTTTGTGTGAGGGAGGGGGGAGTGTGTGTGTGAGGGAGGGGGGAGTGTGTGTGTGAGGGAGAGGGGAGTGTGTGTGTGAGGGAGGGGGGGAGTGTGTGTGTGAGGGAGGGGGGGAGTGTGTGTGTGAGGGAGGGGGGAGTGTTTGTGTGAGGGAGGGGGGGAGTGTGTGTGTGAGGGAGGGGGGTAGTGTGTGTGTGAGGGAGGGGGGAGTGTGTGTGTGAGGGAGGGGGGGAGTGTGTGTGTGAGGGAGGGGGGAGTGTGTGTGTGAGGGAGGGGGGAGTGTGTGTGTGAGGGAGGGGGGAGTGTGTGTGTGAGGGAGGGGGGAGTGTGTGTGTGAGGGAGGGGGGAGTGTGTGTGTGAGGGAGGGGGGAGTGTGTGTGTGAGGGAGGGGGGGAGTGTGTGTGTGAGGGAGGGGGGGAGTGTGTGTGTGAGGGAGGGGGGAGTGTGTGTGTGAGGGAGGGGGGAGTGTGTGTGTGAGGGAGGGGGGAGTGTGTGTGTGAGGGAGGGGGGGGTGTGGGTGAGGGGTGTGTGAGGGAGGGGGGAGTGTGTGTGTGAGGGAGGGGGGGAGTGTGTGTGTGAGGGAGGGGGGAGTGTGTGTGTGAGGGAGGGGGGAGTGTGTGTGTGAGGGAGGGGGGAGTGTGTGTGTGAGGGAGGGGGGAGTGTGTGTGTGAGGGAGGGGGGGAGTGTGTGTGTGAGGGAGGGGGGAGTGTGTGTGTGAGGGAGGGGGGAGTGTGTGTGTGAGGGAGGGGGGAGTGTGTGTGTGAGGAGGGGGGGGGAGTGTGTGTGTGAGGGAGGGGGGAGTGTGTGTGTGAGGGAGGGGGGAGTGTGTGTGTGAGGGAGGGGGGAGTGTGTGTGTGAGGGAGGGGGGGAGTGTGTGTGTGAGGGAGGGGGGAGTGTGTGTGTGAGGGAGGGGGGGAGTGTGTGTGTGAGGGAGGGGGGGAGTGTGTGTGTGAGGGAGGGGGGAGTGTGTGTGTGAGGGAGGGGGGAGTGTGTGTGTGAGGGAGGGGGGAGTGAGTGTGTGAGGGAGGGGGGGAGTGTGTGTGTGAGGGAGGGGGGGGAGTGTGTGTGTGAGGGGGGGGGTGTGTGTGTGAGGGAGGGGGGGAGTGTGTGTGTGAGGGGAGGGGGGGAGTGTGTGTGTGTGGGAGGGGGGAGTGTGTGTGTGAGGGAGGGGGGGAGTGTGTGTGTGAGGGAGGGGGGAGTGTGTGTGTGAGGGGAGGGGGGAGTGTGTGTGTGAGGGAGGGGGGGAGTGTGTGTGTGAGGGAGGGGGGGAGTGTGTGTGTGAGGGAGGGGGGAGTGTGTGTGTGAGGGAGGGGGGGAGTGTGTGTGTGAGGGAGGGGGGAGTGTGTGTGTGAGGGAGGGGGGGAGTGTGTGTGTGAGGGAGGGGGGGAGTGTGTGTGTGAGGGAGGGGGGGAGTGTGTGTGTGAGGGAGGGGGGAGTGTGTGTGTGAGGGAGGGGGGGAGTGTGTGTGTGAGGGAGAGGGGGGAGTGTGTGTGTGAGGGAGGGGGGGAGTGTGTGTGTGAGGGAGGGGGGAGTGTGTGTGTGAGGGAGGGGGGAGTGTGTGTGTGAGGGAGGGGGGAGTGTGTGTGTGAGGGAGGGGGGAGTGTGTGTGTGAGGGAGGGGGGGGAGTGTGTGTGTGAGGGAGGGGGGAGTGTGTGTGTGAGGGAGGGGGGGAGTGTGTGTGTGAGGGAGGGGGGGAGTGTGTGTGTGAGGGAGGGGGGGAGTGTGTGTGTGAGGGAGGGGGGGAGTGTGTGTGTGAGGGAGGGGGGGAGTGTGTGTGTGAGGGAGGGGGGGAGTGTGTGTGTGAGGGAGGGGGGAGTGTGTGTGTGAGGGAGGGGGAGTGTGTGTGTGAGGGAGGGGGGAGTGTGTGTGTGAGGGAGGGGGGAGTGTGTGTGTGAGGGAGGGGGGAGTGTGTGTGTGAGGGAGGGGGGGAGTGTGTGTGTGAGGGAGGGGGGGGTGTGTGTGTGTGAGGGAGGGGGGGAGTGTGTGTGTGAGGGAGGGGGGGTGTGTGTGTGTGAGGGAGGGGGGAGTGTGTGTGTGAGGGAGGGGGGGAGTGTGTGTGTGAGGGAGGGGGGGAGTGTGTGTGTGAGGGAGGGGGGAGTGTGTGTGTGAGGGAGGGGGGGAGTGTGTGTGTGAGGGAGGGGGGAGTGTGTGTGTGAGGGAGGGGGGGAGTGTGTGTGTGGAGGGGAGGGTGTGGAGGGTGGGGGAGTGTGTGTGTGAGGGAGGGGGGAGTGTGTGTGTGAGGGAGGGGGGGAGTGTGTGTGTGAGGGAGGGGGGGAGTGTGTGTGTGAGGGAGGGGGGAGTGTGTGTGTGAGGGAGGGGGGAGTGTGTGTGTGGGGGGGGGGTGTGTGTGTGAGGGAGGGGGGAGTGTGTGTGTGAGGGAGGGGGGAGTGTGTGTGTGAGGGAGGGGGGAGTGTGTGTGTGGGGGAGGGGGGGAGTGTGTGTGTGAGGGAGGGGGGGAGTGTGTGTGTGAGGGAGGGGGGGAGTGTGTGTGTGAGGGAGGGGGGGAGTGTGTGTGTGAGGGAGGGGGGAGTGTGTGTGTGAGGGAGGGGGGAGTGTGTGTGTGAGGGGGGGGAGTGTGTGTGTGAGGGAGGGGGGAGTGTGTGTGTGAGGGGGGGGAGTGTGTGTGTGAGGGAGGGGGGAGTGTGTGTGTGAGGGAGGGGGGAGTGTGTGTGTGAGGGAGGGGGGGAGTGTGTGTGTGAGGGAGGGGGGAGTGTGTGTGTGAGGGAGGGGGGAGTGTGTGTGTGAGGGAGGGGGGAGTGTGTGTGTGAGGGAGGGGGGGGTGTGTGTGTGAGGGAGGGGGGGAGTGTGTGTGTGGGGGGGGGAGTGTGTGTGTGAGGGAGGGGGGGAGTGTGTGTGTGAGGGAGGGGGGAGTGTGTGTGTGAGGGAGGGGGGGAGTGTGTGTGTGAGGGAGGGGGGGAGTGTGTGTGTGAGGGAGGGGGGAGTGTGTGTGTGAGGGAGGGGGGGAGTGTGTGTGTGAGGGAGGGGGGGTTGTGTGGGAGGGGGGAGTGTGTGTGTGAGGGAGGGGGGGAGTGTGTGTGTGAGGGAGGGGGGAGTGTGTGTGTGAGGGAGGGGGGAGTGTGTGTGTGAGGGAGGGGGAGTGTGTGTGTGAGGGAGGGGGGGTGTGTGTGTGAGGGAGGGGGGGAGTGTGTGTGTGAGGGAGGGGGGGAGTGTGTGTGTGAGGGAGGGGGGAGTGTGTGTGTGAGGGAGGGGGGGAGTGTGTGTGTGAGGGAGGGGGGAGTGTGTGTGTGAGGGAGGGGGGAGTGTGTGTGTGAGGGAGGGGGGGAGTGTGTGTGTGAGGGAGGGGGGGAGTGTGTGTGTGAGGGAGGGGGGAGTGTGTGTGTGAGGGAGGGGGGGTGTGTGTGTGTGAGGGAGGGGGGGAGTGTGTGTGTGAGGGAGGGGGGGAGTGTGTGTGTGAGGGAGGGGGGGGAGTGTGTGTGTGAGGGAGGGGGGAGTGTGTGTGTGAGGGAGGGGGGGAGTGTGTGTGTGAGGGAGGGGGGAGTGTGTGTGTGAGGGAGGGGGGAGTGTGTGTGTGAGGGAGAGGGGGGAGTGTGTGTGTGAGGGAGGGGGGAGTGTGTGTGTGAGGGAGGGGGGGAGTGTGTGTGTGAGGGAGGGGGGGAGTGTGTGTGTGAGGGAGGGGGGAGTGTGTGTGTGAGGGAGGGGGGAGTGTGTGTGTGAGGGAGGGGGGGAGTGTGTGTGTGAGGGAGGGGGGGAGTGTGTGTGTGAGGGAGGGGGGAGTGTGTGTGTGAGGGAGGGGGGGAGTGTGTGTGTGAGGGGGGGAGTGTGTGTGTGAGGGAGGGGGGGAGTGTGTGTGTGAGGGAGGGGGGGAGTGTGTGTGTGAGGGAGGGGGGGAGTGTGTGTGTGAGGGAGGGGGGAGTGTGTGTGTGAGGGAGGGGGGAGTGTGTGTGTGAGGGAGGGGGGGAGTGTGTGTGTGAGGGAGGGGGGAGTGTGTGTGTGAGGGAGAGGGGGGAGTGTGTGTGTGAGGGAGGGGGGGAGTGTGTGTGTGAGGGAGAGGGGGAGTGTGTGTGTGGAGGGAGGGGGGGAGTGTGTGTGTGAGGGAGGGGGGAGTGTGTGTGTGAGGGAGGGGGGAGTGTGTGTGTGAGGGAGAGGGGGGAGTGTGTGTGTGAGGGAGGGGGGGAGTGTGTGTGTGAGGGAGGGAGGGGGTGTGTGTGTGAGGGAGAGGGGGGAGGTGTGTGTGTGAGGGAGGGGGGGAGTGTGTGTGTGAGGAGGGGGGGTGTGTGTGTGAGGGAGGGGGGGGAGTGTGTGTGTGAGGGAGGGAGGGGGGAGTGTGTGTGTGAGGGAGGGAGGGGGTGAGTGTGTGTGAGGGAGAGGGGGGGAGTGTGTGTGTGAGGGAGGGGGGGAGTGTGTGAGGAGGGAGGGGGGAGTGTGTGTGTGAGGGAGGGGGGGGAGTGTGTGTGTGAGGGAGGGGGGGAGTGTGTGTGTGAGGGAGGGAGGGGGGAGTGTGTGTGTGAGGGAGGGGGGGGAGTGTGTGTGAGGGAGGGGGGGAGTGTGTGTGTGAGGGAGGGGGGAGTGTGTGTGTGAGGGGGGGAGTGTGTGTGTGAGGGGGGGGAGTGTGTGTGGTGGGAGGGGGGGAGTGTGTGTGTGAGGGAGGGGGGGGAGTGTGTGTGTGAGGGAGGGGGAGTGTGTGTGTGAGTGAGGAGGGGGGAGTGTGTGTGTGTGAGGGGGGAGTGTGTGTTCTGAGGGATAGAGGTTTTGTGTTAGGATCGGGTGTTATGATTGTGTACTTTGAGAGGTGGGTTGTGTATTTTTATTTTATGTAGTGCTATAGAATAGTTAGTGAGTAGGTCCTGATTATATCTAGTTAGATTTATTTATTTCTATATATATTGATATTTGTGTATGAATGAGTAGTGTATCGATATTTATATATATTATAGCTGTTCTATATATAGATAGTCTTTATTTTCTTATATATATTTATCTTTTATGTCTTTATTATATATATTATATATATATATTTGTATATATATATATCTTTATCTTTTTCTATAATATATATCTTCTATATTTTTCTATATATATATATTTCTTTTTTTCTATATATATATATTTCTCTTTTTTATATATATATATCTTTCTTTTTTATATATATATATCTTTCTTTTTTATATATATATATCTTTCTTTTTTCTATATATATATCTTTATTTTTCTATATATATATCTTCTCTTTTTTCTATAATATATATCTTCTCTTTATTTCTATATATATATCTTTCTCTTTTTTCTATATAATATATATCTTTCTTTTTACCTATATATAATATCTTTCTCTTTTTTCTATATATATATCTTTCTCTTTTTTTTTATATAT
>NC_140988.1:83608984-83625657 GCF_052327205.1 Somniosus microcephalus
GGAGTGGCAGCGGCCGGCCTCAAACCGCGCGGACCGACACACAGAGCGGGGGAGCGGCAGCGGCTGGCCATCAACCGCGCGGCCCTCTAAACTGCCCTGGCACCGCCAGGCCCCCACAGCTAGTCCATATATATATAAAATAGCTCTTCTGTCCTTCCGTCTGTCTGTCTGTCTGTCTGTCTGTCTGTATGTACGCTATACACTCAAAAGTTATAGAGCGCACCTACACGTGTGTTATATCAAAAGAAAGCTTATGATTCCGGAATGGTCATAAGCGTATTTACTTTTTGGTCAGACAAAAATTGTGCCGACGGTATCCAAAAAACGTTCAAAATTCCGCTCATTATCCACTCATTACGATTGGTCAACCTTCACGTCACTCAATGCTACAGTCGAGCGACACGACGGTTGACCAATCGCTGCGTCATGGGGCGGGTTCATTGCGTGTGCAGGCGGGCCATCCTAGAGTGGAGTGACGTCACGATTGACCAATCCTACAGTTCAGTGACCTGACGATTGACCAATCCGTGCGTGTGTGGGCGGGCCTAATCATTCTTAGCTGAGGTGAGTGGCCGCCATCTTGATTCTAACGATTTTTTTTATTTTTCCCACTTTCTGTGTGTTAGGAAACTAAGGAAAAAGAACAAATTAATTCAGTTTTAAACAGTATTTAGGAGGCTCGCCTACTTTGACGGTTACCCCGGCAACTGGGCCCAGCCCTCTCTCACAGCCTCAAGCCGGCTCACTCGCGGTCACGGGGATTGGCTCCATTTGCATCGGCGGGCCGGGGACTCGGCCTCTCTCTCTCCTTCCCTCTGTCTCTCTCTCTCCACCCCCCTCCCCTGTCCCCCCACCCCTCACCCCCCTCCCTTGACCCCCTCTCCCCCTCCTCCGCTCCCCCTCCCTCCCCCTCCCCCTCTCTCTCCCCTCTCCCTCCCCCTCCCCCTCAATCTCCCCCTCCCTCCCCCTCTTTCTGTGCCCCTCCCTCCCCCTCTCTCTCTGCCCCTCCCTCCCCCTCCCTCACTCTCCCCTCCCTCCCCCTCTCTCCCCCCTCTCTCTCCCCACTCCCTCCCCCCTCTCTCTCCCCACTCCCTCCCCCCTCTCTCTCCCACTACCCCCCTCTCTCTCCCCCTCTCTCTCCCCCTCTCTCTCCCCCCTCCCTCCCCCCTCTCTCTCTGCCCTCCCTCCCTCTCTCTCCCCCCCTCCCTCCCCCACTCTCTGCCCCCTCCCTCCCCCTCTCTCTGCCCCCTCCCTCCCCCCTCTCTCTGCCCCCTCCCTCCCCTTTCTCTCTGCCCCCTCCCTCCCCCTCTCTCTCTCTCCCCTCCCTCCCTCCCCCTCTCTCTCTCTCCCCTCCCTCCCCCTCTCTCTCTCTCCCCTCCCTCCCCTCTCTCTCTCTCCCCTCCCTCCCCCTCTCTCTCTTGCCCCTCCCTCCCCCCCTCTCTCTCCCCCTCCCTCCCCCTCTCCCCCTCCCACCCCCTCTCTCAACCCCCTCCCTCCCCCTCTCTCTCTCCCTCCCCCTCTCTCTCCCCCCTCCCTCCCCCTCTATCTCACCCCCTCCCTTCCTCTCTCTCTCTCCCCCCTCCCTCCCCCTCTCTCTCTTCCCCTCCCTCCCCCTCTCTCTCTCCCCCTCCATCCCCCTTTCTCTCTCTCCCCTCCCTCCCCCTCTCTCTCTCCCCCCTCCCTCCCCCTCTCTCTCTCTCCCTCCCTCCCCCCTCTCTCTCAACCTCCTCCCCCTCTCTCTGCCCCTCCCTCCCCCTCTCTCCCTCCCCCTTCCCTCCCCCTCTCTCTCCCCACTCCCCCCTCCATCCCCTTCGCCCTCCTTCCCTCCCCTTCCCGCCTCACTCCCTCCCCTTCCCCACTCCCTCCCTCCCCTTCACCCCTCCCTCCCTCCCTCCCCCACCCCCCACCCCCTCTCCCTCCCCTTCCCCCCACCCACTCTCCCTCTCCCCACCCTCTCTCCCTCCCCTTCCCCCCACCCCCTCTCCCTCCGCTTCCCCCCACCCCCTCTTATCTCTATATTGTGTATATTCTCGCTCCCCCGCTCACTCACCGGAACTCCAGCTCCAACACAGCATCACTCGGGCCGGGCCTGACAACCGCTCGGCCCGAGACACAGAGCGGGGGAGTGGCAGTGGCCGGCCTCAACCGCGCGGACCGACACACAGAGCGGGGGAGCGGCAGCGGCTGGCCATCAACCGCGCGGCCCTCTAAACTGCCCTGGCACTGCCAGGCCTCCCCAGCTAGTCTATATATATAAAATAGCTCTTCTGTCCTTCCGCCTGTCTGTCTGTCTGTCTGTCTGTCTGTCTGTCTGTATGTACGCTATACACTCAAAAGTTATAGAGCGTACCTACACGTGTGTTATATCAAAAGAAAGCTTACGATTCCGGAATGGTCATAAGCGTATTTACTTTTTGGTCAGACAAAAATTGTGCCGACGGTATCCAAAAAACGTTCAAAATTCCGCTCATTATCCGCTCATTAGCATTGAGTGACGTGAAGGTTGACCAATCGTACAGTCGAGCGACACGACGACGTTGACCAATCGCTGCGTCATGGGGGCGGGTTCATTGCGTGTGCAGGCGGGCCATCCTAGAGTGGAGTGACGTCACGATTGACCAATCCTACAGTTCAGTGACCTGACGATTGACCAATCGGTGCGTGTGTGGGCGGGCCTAATCATTCTTAGCTGAGGTGAGTGGCCGCCATCTTGATTCTAACGATTTTTTTTATTTTTCCCACTTTCTGTGTGTTAGGAAACTAAGGAAAGAACAAATTAATTCAGTTTTAAATAGTATTTAGGAGGCTCGCCTACTTTGACGGTTACCCCGGCAACTGGGCCCAGCCCTCTCTCACAGCCTCAAGCCGGCTCACGCGCGGTCACGGGGATTGGCTCCATTTGCATCGGCGGGCCGGGGACTCGGCCTCTCTCTCTCCTTCCCTCTGTCTCTCTCTCTCCTGCCCCCTCCCCCCACCCCTCACCCCCCTCCCTTGACCCCCTCTCCCTCCCCCTCCCTCCCCCTCCCCCTCTCTCTCCCCCTCTCCCTCCCCCTCCCCCTCAATCTCCCCCCTCCCTCCCCCTCTTTCTCTGCCCCCTCCCTCCCCCTCTCTCTCTGCCCCCTCCCTCCCCCTCCCTCCCTCTCCCCTCCCTCCCCCTCTCTCTCTCTCTCTCCCCTCCCTCCCCCTCACTCTCCCCACTCCCTCCCCCCTCTCTCTCCCCACTACCCCCTCTCTCTCTCCCCCTCTCTCTCCCCCCTCCCTCTCCCCCCTCTCTCTCTCCCCTCCCTCCCCCTCTCTCTCTCCCCCCTCCCTCCCCCACTCTCTGCCCCCTCCCTCCCCCTCTCTCTGCCCCCTCCCTCCCCCTCTCTCTCTGTCCCCTCCCTCCCCCTCTCTCTCTGCCCCCTCCCTCCCTCCCCCTCTCTCTGCCCCCTCCCTCCCCCTTTCTCTCTGCCCCCTCCCTCCCCCTCTCTCTCTCTCCCCTCTCTCCCTCCTCCTCTCTCTCTCTCCCCTCCCTCCCCCTCTCTCTCTCTCCCCTCCCTCCCTTCTCTCTCTCTCCCCTCCCTCCCCCTCTCTCTCTCCCCCCTCCCTCCCCCTCTCTCTCTCCCCCTCCCTCCCCCTCTCCCCCTCCCACCCCCTCTCTCACCCCCCTCCCTCCCCCTCTCTCTCTCTCTCTCCCTCCCCATCTCTCTCCCCCTCCCTCCCCCTCTCTCTCACCCCCTCCCTTCCTCTCTCTCTCTCCCCCTCCCTCCCCCTCTCTCTCTTCCCCTCCCTCCCCCTCTCTCTCTCCCCCTCCATCCCCCTCTCTCTCTCTCCCCTCCCTCCCCCTCCCTCTCCCCCCCTCCCTCCCCCTCTCTCTCTCCCTCTCCCTCCCCCTCTCTCTCTCCCCCTCCCTCCCCCTCTCTCTGCCCCTCCCTCCCCCTCTCTCTCTCCCCCTCCCTCCCCCTCTCTCTCTCCCCCTCCCTCCCCCTCTCTCTCTCCTCCCTCCCTCCCCCTCTCTCTCTCCCCCTCCCTCCCCGACTCTCTCTCCCCCTCCCTCCCCCTCTCTCTCTCCCCTCTCCCTCCCCCTCTCTCTCTCCCCCCTCCCTCCCCCTCTCTCTCCCCTTTCCATCCCCCTCTCTCTCTCCCCCCTCCCTCCCCCTCTCTCTCTCCCCCCTCCCTCCCCCTCTCTCTCTCCCTCCCCAGGTCTGACAGAACAACTCTAGCAGATTCAGGTTCTGCTGTAGACCCTCCTTAGTTGGTGACAGTAGAACCAGGTCATCTGCATAGAGGAGGAATTTAACCTTGGATTCATATAGTGTGAGGCCGGGTGCTGTAGATTGTTCAAGTAGTTTTGCCAATTCATTTATGTAAATATTAAAGAGTGTCGGTGAGATGGGCGAGCCCTGCGTCACCCCCGCCCCTGTGGGAAGTATTTTGTTTGTTTGTCTCCAATTTTAACTGCACATTTATTGTTTGTATACATTGATTTAATTACATCATATGTTTTTACCCCTACCCCGCTTTCGATAAGTTTCAGGAATAAACCGTCGTGCCAGATGGAATCGAAAGCCTTCTGGAAATCTATAAAGCATGCATAGATTTTGCTTTTGTTTTGATGAACGTGTTTGTCAATTAGGGTCTGTAGGGTGAAGATATGATCTGATAGTTTGGCAGGAATCCAATTTGGCTTTTACTCAAGACATTGTGCTCCTCAAGGAAGTTTATAAGTCTTTTGTTTATGATACTACAGAATACCTTCCCCAGGTTACTGTTTACACAGATGCCTCGATAGTTATTTGGGTCGACTTTGTCCCCACTTTTGTATATGGGCGTTATGAGTCCTTTGTTCCAGGTATCAGGGAAGTAAACGACACTCAGAACCAAGTTGAAGAGTTTTAGTATAGCCAGTTTCATTTTATCATCTGTGTGTTTAATCATCTCGCTTAGTATGCTGTCTGCCCCGCAAGCTTTTCCTGGTCGCAGGTCCTTGAGTTTTTCAACTAGTTCTTTTTCTGTTATTATGGAGTCTAGCGGGTTTTGGTTATCTTTTATGGCCATTTCGAGCTTTTCCAGTTTTTTGCATATTTGGTGTTGCTCTGGCCTTAGTGTGTTTTTCTGGTATAATTTTTCAAAGTGGTTTTCCCATGTGTCTCCATTTTGAATGGCCAATTCGTCATGTTGTTTTTTGTGTAATGTATTCCAGTTGTCCCAGAAACAATTGGAATCAATGGATTCCTCAATGGAGCTGAGTGTATTCTTAATATACTGCTCTTTTTTGGTTCTGAGTGTGTTTCTGTATTGTGTTAGTGTCTGACAATAAGTAAGGCGTAATTCCTCGTTTTCTGTTTGTCTGTGTTTTTGGTTTGATATTTTTCTAAGTTTTTTCCTCATGTTTTGGCAATCTGGGTCAAACCATTTTTCATAGTTTTTTGTTTTGAGTTTGTTCTTGCGAGCTTTCAAGTTTGACCTTGTTGCCAAATTATCAAAAATATTGTTTAGGTTATTCACTGCCCGGTTTACGCCTTCTTTATTGTGAGTGTATATGTTATCCAGAAAGGTGTCCAATAGAGCTTGAGTTGATTCATTGCTAATTGCTTTCTGGTATTTTTCCGTGCTGTTTTTGGCCCATCTGTACGATTTTTTGGTGTTGTACAGCTTACTGGGTTGTGTTTCTGTGTTGGTTGTTTCTGTCTTTTTAAGATACATAGTAATTTGACTGTGGTCTGACAGTGTTGTTTGTGGTTTGACTGTGAATGCTCTGAAAGAGGATGGGTCCAAATCTGTAATCATATAGTCTACAGTGCTACAGCCAAGAGGTGAGCAATAGGTCGATCTTCCTAGGAGGTCTCCCATGAACCTACCATTGACAATGTACAGACCCAGGCTTCGACAGAGCTGCAGGAGCTGTTTTCCGTTGGTATTTGTCTGCTTGTCGCAGTTATGCCTGTATGGATGGGAAGGGATATCGAAGTGGTTATTCCCGAATATGTAATTGTTTCCCTGATTATTGGTGAAGTCTGGTTCTTCGCCAGTTCTTGAATTGAGGTCACCACAGATCAACACGTTCCCCTGGGCCTGGAATTGGAGAATCTCCCTCTCCATGTTGGAGAAGGTGTCCTCTTTAAAGTACGGGGATTCCATTGGGGGGATATAGAGTACGCAAATGAAAACGTCTTGGGGGTTAGAGATAATCCCTCTCTCAATTTTGAGCCACATGTGGTTTTCGCCCTTTTTTATAAATTTGATGCAATTCTTAAGCTCTGTTTTAAACCAAATCAGTATGCCTCCGGAGTCTCTGCCTTGGGTTACTGCTGGCAATTTATTGGAGGGGACCACCAGCTCTGTGTACCCTTGTGGACGGCCAGTGTGTCCTTCTCCTCTATACCAAGTTTCCTGTAAAATGATAATATCCAGATCTTTAGTTTCATCTATGAACTCTGGGGTCCTACTCTTCACATCGAGCACCGAAGAGCGTAGACCTTGGATATTCCAGGTCGAAATATATAAGGATTTCATGTTAAGTTTGATCTTTTACTATGATAGGTTAAAGAATGATATGTGTTTGTTGTGTCTAAATGGGGGGAAAATGATCATCTCAATTGCCTATAAATGCTAATACTACTTGGTTACAATTCATTCTAGTAATTAGTCCTTGATTTTTTTTTTTTCATTTTCTGATCCATAAGGCGGAAGTAGATGCTGCTGCATGTCTGCTTAGTGCCTCTTAATGGATTGTCTCCGCCTGAGGTATTGCGTACGCCCTGTGCATCTCTCCCTCTGTCTGGCTGGGGGCGGTCCTGTTCCCCTGTAGGACAGGAGTGGTGCAGGTCTGGTATTGTTGTTGTGCATGGGGATCCTCTCTGGTCCCGGTTGGTGTGGTGGTGGTCTCTGTAGTAGTCCTGGTATGTACCCCGCTGATCTCTGGTGGTCGGGGGGGGGGGTCCTCCTGGAGTCTGGGTATGGACCCGGTTAAAAGCGACGTCCTTCAAGGCTTTAGCAAAGATCGATATTCGTTTCCTGTGGATGTGGACGCGGTCGTGAAGACATTCCACATCGAGGGTGGGGTGTTGGGCCAGGTGCACATTGTGTTTTAATTCACAGTCTCTTGCTATGCTGGCATTTATCTCATGAATTGTTTTGCTGTTAAAGTCTGTTCTCGGCAATCTTGTGGAAACATTGACTCTAGTGTTTGGGAATGTATTGCTTGCCTTCTCAATCACTGCTCTGAGCGATGTTGCTACCCCTTTCTGCTGGGCCTTTAGGTCATTTCTGCCAGTGTGTATTATTATGTGTTGGGGGGAGCCTAATCGGGTTTTGGTCAGCCATTCCAGGGCTCTGTCTGTTGTTGGGCACCAGATCTTTTTTACTATATGTCTAGGGAAGAGCTTTTTCTCCCATAGAAATTTCCCATTTGAGTCTATGAGTATTACGATGTCAGCCTTGTTGGTGTTTACTGTCTGGTGGCTTTCGCCTGAACTCATAGGGTGTGTGTTGGGCTGGGGTGGTCATGTCTGGTGTGTGCGCTCCTCTTGTGAGCGGCTCGCTTGTGGTCCCACAGTGGTGGGGGAAGACTGAGCTTCAGTATGCTGGTCGGTCTGTGTGGCACCCGTTGTATTGTGTGTCTGCTGCTGTTGTTCAGTGTGGGAGTGCAGCTGTTCAGTCGGGCTCTGTATTGTCTTATCTCTAGCCTCTGGCTGCTGGTCTAATGGTGCTATCTCTCCTCTATGGCTCTCTTTGTTTTCCTGTCGCTCTTTCACCTGATTCCCAAGTAGATTCAGCTCTCTCCTGTATCTCTCCCTCTCTTGCTTTTGTTCATGTTTCAGTTTAAGGACCTCCTCTCTAAGTTTAACCAGCTCTGTCTCCAACTGGTTAAATTTATCCTTTAGTTGTATCTGGCTGTGTGATCCCGGGGGTGTGTGTCTGGTTGGCGCTGGAGGGCTCACTCACTTCCTGGCTAGGCTGCTCTTCTCTTGGTGAGCTGGAAGTGGTAGGAGGAGTATGTGTGGCTTCCTCCCTGGTAATTACGCTGGGGTTAGTCAGCTGTACCATGTGGCTGTGGGGCCCCGGGGTGAGTGTTTGGTTAGAACTGTGTGGCTCGTTCACCTCCTGACCAGGCTGATTTACTCCTGCTGAGTTGTCAATGGTGGGGGGAGTGCGAGTCGCTTTTCCCCTGTTAGCCACTCTGGGGCTGTTCCTTCCCCTCTCAGTTATTTCTTTCAGTGTTTCGAAGGCCGTTTCAAAGTCGTCGAAGTTGCCTTGCACCATTATTGTTCCGTTGTCGTACATGTTGACAGTCGTGGTTGCACTGTCCGGGTCCCCTGGTTTCTTAATTTTCAGTTTGGACCCATTAGCGGTTCTTTCCTGCTTAACCCTGGTATAGTGTGATTTTATTGCTGTGATCCAAGCCGCTGACTGGTCTGAGTAAAAAATGAAATTACACTTTTTCCCAGTGCTGCACCAGTCAGCAAAAAGAGTTTCTGGTTTTTCTCTCAGCTGCTTCTGCTTGATCGATTTTTTTGCATTTTTTTTGGTGTTGGGGGGAATCTGGAAGAGGTTGCTCTCAGTGTGCCTCGGGAGCTGCTGTGGCTCCTCTGATTCGCTCATTTTTAGTATTTTTGAGGTAGAAATTATTGTTGACCTTAGAATAAGCTTTTCTGGGGCCCCGGGTTTGGTGTTTCCCTCTCCCGGCTCGCGAACTTTCCCAGGCCCCGGACTCGCTCGCTCTCCAGGCCCTCCCCAGGCCCCGTACTCACTGTCCTGGTCTGCGTCTGGGATTTGCTGTTTCCTGGTGTCTCCCGGCTGCTCCCCTCCCCCTCAGAGGTCTCTGGGCCTCTGTCTTGGCCCGGCTCCTCGGGCCTTTCCCTGGCTTCAGGCTCCCTCCCCAGGACCCGTACTCACTGTCTGCGTCTGGGAGCCGCTGCCTCACGGTGCCTTCGGGCTGCTCCCCTCTCCCTCAGAGGTCTCCAGGCCTCTGTCTCGGCCTGGCTCCTCAGGCCTTTCCCGGGCTTCTGGCTTAGTGTTGCGGCCGCCGCTCCGGCTTGTCCCGGCCACCGCTCGGGCTCTGTGTCCCGTCCGCCGCTCCGGCTGTGTCCCGGCCGCCGCTCGGGCTCTGTGTTGCGGCCGCCGCTCCGGCTGTGTCCCGGCCGCTGCTCGGGCTCTGTGCCCCGGCCGCCGCTCGGCTGTGTCCCGGCCGCCGCTCGGGCTCTGTGCCCCGGCCGCCGCTCGGCTGTGTCCCGGCCGCCGCTCGGGCTCTGTGCCCCGGCCGCCGCTCGGCTGTGTCCCGGCCGCCGCTCGGGCTCTGTGTTGCGGCCGCCGCTCCGGCTGTGTCCCAGCCGCCGCTCAGGCTCTGTGTTGTGGCTGCTGCTCCGGATGTGTCCCGGCCACCGCTCGGGCTCTGTGTTGCGGCCGCCGCTCCGGCTGTGTCCCGGCTGCCGCTCGGGCTCTGTGTTGCGGCCGCCGCTCGGGCTCTGTGTCCCGGCCGCCGCTCCGGCTGTGTCCCGGCCACTGCTCGGGCTTCTCCTTGCTGCCTCGTTCTCCCGGTTTTTCCCCGGGTTTATTCCTTTCCTTCTTCTGTCCCTTTGCTTTGTTTCTTTTTGTCTTTGTTTCTTTCTGCTGTTTTCCTCGGGTTTTTTTTTTTCTCTGTCGGCTCTTGTCTTTGGTGGTCTTTTTGGCGGTCTTTTCCTTCCTTACTTAATCTAAACTAACCTAAACTTAAACTTAACCTAAACTAACTTAACTAAAATTAAATTTAACTTTTTAACCTTTTAAAACTTGAAATGAAACTTTTTCCCCCACTTTAAACACTAAATTTCAGCAACCCATCTTCAGCGTGCGTGTATCTTCCCCTCCCCCTCTCCCCTCTCTCTCTCCCCTCCCTCCTCGTCTCTCTCTCTCTCCTCCCTCCACCTCTCTCTCTCCCCCCTCCCTCCCCCCCTCTCTCCCCTCTCCCTCCCCCTCTCTCTCTCCCCCCTCCCTCCCACTCTCCCCCTCCCACCCCACTCTCTCTCTCCCCCTCCCTCCCCCTCTCTCTCTCCTCCCTCCCTCCCCCTCTCTCTTCCCGTCTCTCTCCCCGGGGATGAGGGGATGGACATATGAGGAAAGGTTGAGTAGATTGGGACTCTACTCATTGGAGTTCAGAAGAATGAGAGGCGATCTTATTGAAACATATAAGATTGTGAAGGGGTTGGATCGGGTGGATGCGGGGAGGATGTTCCCGATGATGGGTGAAACTAGAACTAGGGGGCATAGTCTTAGAATAAGGGGCTGCTCTTTCAAAACTGAGATGAGGAGGAACTACTTCACTCAGAGGGTGGTAGGTCCATGGAATATGCTGCCCCAAAAAGCTGCAGAAGCTACATCATTACATAAATTTAAAACAGAAATAGACAGTGAAATAAAGAGTAGATTTGCCTTTCTAAATCTAGGCTTTATTAACTTTAAAAATCCAGTAGCACATCTTTCAACACCCAGTCCCAACCAAGGCTGTAGAGAACTGAATTTAAGATGGCCACGACAAATCACATGACATCAACTACCAATGAGTTTACAGCATATATCTCAAGGTAGGAAACAAACAACCAATTACAATACTTCTCACTAAACATAAAGAATAATCACCCCATTCACCCCTCCTTTTAAAATATACTCCAACCTAAATAACCTTTACAATTTATAATTAATTATTTACAACTAAAACAATACAAATATAATATTTCAACAATTTTAAAACATTACTATCAATTTAAAAGTCCATTTTCAGTCGGTCGACCAGATATCTTATTCGTGTCGACCTTCTTAACCCTGGTGAAATTCCTTGCCCTCCCACACCAGGAGACACAGAAGTATCTTCTGCAGGAAGGCTATCCATATCCCGATTATCAACGGTTTCCGGATTGGAAATCCCATCAGGAGGTAAACTGGGACGGTCATGAACATCCATCGAAGGCTGACTAATAGAAGTATAATTATCTGCAATAGGATTGGAAATATTCGTAGTATCTGTAACGACATCCACATTATCTGAATCATGACTATTGTTAATATCCTCAGAAGAGGGCTGGCCACCACAAGGAGCCAAGTCTTTCATTGAAACAGTACTTTCTTTCCCATCTTGGAATCGAATATGAGCATATTGGGAATTTGCCTCCAACAGCTCCACCTCCTCCACTAAAGGATCATATTTTGACAATCTAACATGGCGTCGAAGCAGCACAGGTCCCTGCATAGTAAGCCATGAAGGTACCGAATATCCCGTAGTAGATCTCCGTGGATAGCTAAAGAGCCTTTCATGGGGGGTCACATTAGTAGCCGTTGAAAGCAATTATCTAATGGAATGCAGGGCATCAGGCAGTACCATTTCCCACTGTGTATTCTTAAGGTTCCGGGATGTCAAAGCCAACATAACTGCCTTCCAGATCACCCCATTGTATCGTTCACACTGTCCATTACCCTGGGGATTATACGGGGTAGTTCTACTAGTAGAGATTCCCCGACTCTGAAGGTATTCCTTCAACTGGGAAGACATAAAAGAACTTCCCTGATCCGAATGGATATACGCAGGCATCCCAAAAATGACAAAAAGTTGAGTCAGACATTTGATAACTGTAGCAGCTGATACATCTGCGCAAGGAAAAGCAAAAGGGAACCTTGAAAACTCATCCACAACAGTAAATATATATCGATTTTGAGTCGTTGAAGGAAGAGGCCCCTTAAAATCGACGCTCAAACGTTCAAAAGGAGAAGTAGCCTTTATAAGATGAGCTCGTTGAGGCTTAAAGAAATTCGGTTTACACCGAGCACAGATAGAACATGATGAAGTCATCCGCTTGACGTCTTCAACTGAAAAGGGCAAATTCTTACTGCGTACGAAGTGTATCATCCTTGTAAACCCAGGATGGCATAAGGCATTGTGAAGATTAATAAGCGTATCTCCGTGAATCACAGAACAATAAGCCCTCGACAGCGCATCAGCAGCAACATTATCCTTCCCCGGACGATAAACTATATCAAAATGGTAGCATGCCAACTCAATCCTCCACCTCATTGTTTTATCATTCTTGATCTTTACAAAATGTTTGACATCAAACATAAAGGACACAGATTTTTGGTCAGTTACCAACGTAAAATGTCGCCCCGATAAATAATGTCTCCATTTACGCAGTGCTTCTACTATTGCATACGCCTCTTTATTGAAGAATGTCTTTTTTCACTATTGTTCAAGGTACGTGAGAAAAAGGCCACAGGTCTTCCATTTTGGTTCAGAGTAGCCCCAATTGCAAAATCAGAAGCGTCCGTCTCAATCACAAAGGGAACCTGCTCATCAATAGAATGCACAACTGCTCCAAGGATATCCTTTTTAAAATTATCAAAACACGTCCTGGCCTCGCATGATAGAGGATATGTCGTAACCCGAATAAGGGGCCGGATCTTCTGTGAAAAATTTGCAATCCAATTAGAATAATAAGAAAACAGTCCAACAACTCGTTGCAAAGCCTTAGAATTAGTAGGACAAGGTAAATCAATCAATGGTCGCAGACGTTCTGGATCTGGTTTAATCTTGTTTCCCGAGATAATATACCCCAGTAGATTTACCTCAGTGGTCGAAAAGATACACTTCTCTTTATTGAAAGTTAAACCAACTCTTTCTGCAGCTTGAAGGAATTTTTCTAAATTAGAATCATGCTCCACCCTTGATTTGCCACACACCGCGATGTCATCTAAGTATGAAAAGGTGTCAGAGAGAGAGTTATCACTTATAAAAGCATCCATTGCCCGTTGAAAACAAGCAACACCATTAGTAACACCAAATGGTATTCGGCAAAACTGATACAGCTTTCCGCCAGCCTCAAAGGCCGTATATGGTTGATCCCTCTTAACAATAGGAATCTGATGATAAGCACTCTTTAAGTCAATAGTGCTAAAAACCTTATACTGAGATACTTTGTTGATAAGCTCATCAATCTTAGGCAAAGGGTATGCATCTAATTGAGTATACCTATTAATAGTTTGGGAGCAGTCTATCACAATTCGTTTCTTATGTCTCTCGTTAGTGGTGACAACTACCTGTGCCCGCCAAGGCGAACAACTAGGTTCAATGATTCCTTCCAATAAAAGACGTTGAACTTCAGAATTAATAAATTCTCTATCCTGACTGCTATACCTTCTTGACTTGGTAGCAATTGGCTTACAATCCGGCATCAAATTGGAAAAAAGTGATAATGGAGAAATGGATAAAGAGGTTAATCCACAAATAGATAAAGGTGGCTTAGTCCCTCCAAACGAAAGACTGAGAGACTCGTGTAATTGAAGCACATCATGACCAATCAAAATATCCGCACAGAGATTAGGCAAAACAGATAGGCGTATATCAGTATACGTATTACCTAGAAGAATCAATTTCACAAGGCAACAACCAGCTACTTGTGAAGTGAGAGTCGTCTGAGCCATACACACCTGATAAGTAACAGGCGAAATTTTCAAACGCTTCTCCTTCGCAAACTGAAGACTTATAAAACTCTCGGTACTGCCCATATCTATAAGGGCCTTCACTTCTAACCCATTAACTTGGGCCATAACTATAGCTTTGTTTCGGCCATGAGCAAATGCAGCAGAAATTGATGCAATAAACGCCCTATCTAAAGGCTGAATAGTCGCAGAGGAGGTAATTGAACCTGATGATTTACAAACACGTGCATAATGACCTCTCTTGCCGCATTTACTACACACAGCCTCCCGAGCAGGACACTTCAGACGAGTGTGCCGGACATTCCCACAAAAATAACACTTCTGAATCCTAGAGG
This sequence comes from Somniosus microcephalus, assembly GCF_052327205.1. NCBI lineage: Eukaryota > Metazoa > Chordata > Chondrichthyes > Squaliformes > Somniosidae > Somniosus > Somniosus microcephalus. Next base: position 83,622,763 of record NC_140988.1, read on the forward strand.
CAACAGCCGCCGAAGTAGAAACTGTTTCAGAATCTAGTAAACCACTCCTATTAAGTCCACATAATTCCTTTTCATCCGGAACTGCCGAAACCACAGTCGCAGGCTGATTAAAAAGAGCATAAGAATCCGAACTTCTCTGAGCCACATCCAATGTAGAGGCTTGCTCGAAAGCACTCTTGAGATCCAAAATCTTATTTTCTAACAACCGCTGATGAATTGATCTAGACAGTAATCCATTAATAAAAGCATCCCGTACCGATTCTTCCTTATATTCTTCTGCCGTCACGGCCTTATAATTACAGTTAGCACTAAGGCGCCGAAGTGGTTGTAAATAAGTATCCAAAGATTCTCCCACCTGCTGCCTACGGGCAGATAGAAGGTGACGTGCAAATACCTCATTCTTTGGTTTAACAAAAATCTTTTCCAATGTAGAAATAGCCAATTCGTAAGTTTCACAGTCCAAAATATACTTAGACACATCCGGAGCAATGTAGCTGATCATCATATTCAGCTTATTTAGAGACTCTTGATCCAACACACCCAAAAAGTTTTTAAATATACGATACCAGTGTTTCCATTTATCATCCACTCCTGCAAAATTAGGGTCGGCATTGAATCGTTCCGGTTGAAGATATCGCTCCATTCTGACATAAAGTTAATAAATTGAAATAAAGAGTAGATTTGCCTTTCTAAATCTAGGCTTTATTAACTTTAAAAATCCAGTAGCACATCTTTCAACACCCAGTCCCAACCAAGGCTGTAGAGAACTGAATTTAAGATGGCCACCACAAATCACATGACATCAACTACCAATGAGTTTACAGCATATATCTCAAGGTAGGAAACAAACAACCAATTACAATACTTCTTACTAAACATAAAGAATAATCACCACAGACAGTTTCCTAGAAGTAAAGGGAATTAAGGGTTACGGGGAGTGGGCAGGAATTTGGACATGAGTCTAGGTTCAGATCGGACATGGCCCTGTGGGTAGCGGAGCGGGCCCAGGGGCCATGTAGCCTGATCCTGCTCCTATTTCGTGTGTCTAATTCTGTTAGATTCAGGAGATGGTTCTGTGATAGCAGATTGACGGTTAGGATCAGATCAGCCATGACCTTATTGAATGGCGGAGCAGGCTCGAGGGGCCGATTGGCCGACTCCTGCTCCTATTTCTTATGTTCTTATGTTCTCTCTCTCACCCCTCCCTCCCCCTCTCTCTCTCCCCCTCTCTCTCCCCCCCGCCCTCCCCCTCGCTCTCTCCCCCCTCCCTCCCTTTCTCTCTCTCCCCCCCTCCCTCCCCCTCTCTCTCTCCCCCCTCCCTCCCCCTCTCTCTCAACTCCTCCCTCCCCCTCTCTCTCAACTCCTCCCTCCCCCTCTCTCTCTCCCCCCTCCCTCCCCCTCTCTCTCTCCCCCCTCCCTCCCCCTCTCTCTCTCCCCCTACCTCCCCCTCTCTCTCCCCCTCCCTCCCCCTCTCTCTCTCCCCCCTCCCTCCCCCTCTCTCTCTCCACCCTCCCCCTCCCTCCCCTTCCCCCCTCCCTCGATCCCCTTCCCTGCACCCACTCTCCCTCCCCTTGCCCCCACCCCCTCCTCCCACCCCCTCTCCCTCCCCTTCCCCCCACCCCCTCTCCCTCTGCTTCCCCCCCACCCCCTCTCCCTCTGCTTCCCCCCCCACCCCCTCTCCCTCTGCTTCCCCCCCACCCCCTCTCCCTCTGCTTCCCCCCCCACCCCCTCTCCCTCTGCTTCCCCGCACCCCCTCTTATCTCTATATTGTGTATATTCTCACTCCCCCCGCTCACTCACCGTATCCCGGGAGCTCCAGCTCCAACACAGCGTCACTCGGGTCGGGCCTGACAACCGCTCGGCCCGAGACACAGAGCGGGGGAGTTGCAGCGGCCGGCCATCAACCGCGCGGACCGACACACAGAGTGGGGGAGCGGCAGCGGCTGGCCGTCAACCGCGTGGCCCTCTAAACTGCCCTGGCACCGCCGGGCCCCCCCGCGAGTCGATATAAATAAAATAGCTCTTCTGTCCTTCCGTCTGTCTGTCTGTCTGTATGTATGCTATACACTCAAAAGTTATAGAGCGTACCTACACGTGTGTTATATCAAAAGAAAGCGTACAATTCCGGAATGGTCATAAGCGTATTTAATTTTTGGTCAGACAAAAATTGTGCTGACGGTATCGAAAAAACGTTCAAAATTCCACTCATTATCCGCTCATTAGCATTGAGTGACGTGAAAGTTGACCAATCGTACAGTCAAGCGACACGACGGTTGACCAATCACTGTGTCACGGGGGCAGGTTCATTGCGTGTGCAGGCGGGCCATCCTAAAGTTGAGTGACGTGACGATTAACCAATCCTACTGTTCAGTGACCTGACGATTGACCAATCGGTGCGTGTGTGGGCGGGCCTAATCATTCTTAGCTGAGGTGAGTGGCCGCCATCTTGATTCTAACTATTTTCTTATTTTTCCCACTTTCTGTGTGTTAGGAAACTAAGGAAAAGAACAAATTAATTCAGTTTTAAATAGTATTTAGGAGGCTCGCCTACTTTGACATTTTAAATAGTATTTAGGAGGCTCGCCTACTTTGACGGCTATTTCAGGCGGCTGTGCCGGCGCCGGGCGCAGCCTAGCAACACGAGAAGACTGGGCCTTGAGTTGAAAGCCTGGGGGAAGAGGGAAGCGAGCAGATGAGCGGCGGCGTCTCTCTCTCCCCCCCCACCGCAGCGAAAGGCGTTCGTCTGCCGCCCAGCGAAACACCCCCCAGTCTCTCTCCCTCTCTCCAGTGCTCGGGAGGGCGGGGTGCCGGGGTGCCGGGGCTCGGGAGGGCGGGAAGGGTTACCCCGGCAACCGGGCCCGGCCCTCTCTCCCAGCTCGCGGCCCCCGCGGAGGG